>NW_025110829.1:3505000-3812500 GCF_015476425.1 Leptopilina heterotoma | reverse complement strand
AATGATGGTTGCCATTAATGTTCCAATAATGGAACGGAGTTCGCCAAGCATGGCCCATTATTAAACCAATCGTTTACTTCCCATTGGGGTATAGTGTATAGAGGGCCTTAGTTCCAAATGTCACTGTAAAGAGCATTGAAACACAGGCGAAGATTATAAGGCGCGCTGCAGTGTGCATAGTAGAGAAACTGGACTCAGTCCCCTACTTCGAAATTTTCACAATAAGGGAACGCAGGCGCGGAACCTGTCAAAATAAATGGCCGACGCGACGCGAAATATATATAAAAAAAACAATAACCAATCATTAAAAAAAAAGAAAAATATGTTAAATGCACTCTTTATATATTCATATTCATTAATTCACAAGTTTTATTCTTCCCACATCTTCATACTTACAATTAACAACTAAATGCATCGGAAAATCTTACAATCATACGGGATTGAACACCTACCTAACCATACAACTAAATATACGCATAATTATAAATCGCACGCTTTTACATTAAGCCTCTCGGCTACGCAATCGATGGGGGAAATTTCCTATTTAAGAAACATCCCTTACCAATGAAATAAATTAGATCATGCGTGAATTTTACTTTGTAATTAATGTAAGTATGGATGTCAACAATATTCATAATATTGAATTAATAATATTGTCAACTAGTTTAAATTTGATACGGTTATTAGAATTTAATAATAAATAAATAAAAAACATTAATTTTTTCTTAATAACCTTGAAACCTTTTTTAAGTTTGACAGTCTTCATGGTAAATTTGATTATTCTTTTTTTTTCGTGTACAAAATAGTGAATTGACCTTGAATGAAATGTATAATTAATTATTCTCACAGCAATATTTAATAATTTAATGAACTTAACTGCACTGCATAATAGTTGAGAGTAGTAAGAGTAAGTGAAACGGTAAGATAAGTGAACGACCATTAGTGTGAGAGAGAGAGAATAACTTGTGGTTTTCGAGTAGGCATCTACTTTATGTGCACGGCATTCATTTTTCGAAAGAACTGGACTGAGTACTATTTGTTCAATATTCTCTTCTATTATTGACTTGTGTTTTGTACACTGCCGCGTTCTTTTAACAATTACATGAGAAATCAATTTCTCATTCCAATTTTTTATACTCTTATTCCCTCTTAGACTATATAAACAGTCTTGTTTAAGCTGATGAATGGGATAACTTGTGTTGAGTCCCAAACTGTTCAGCTATGAAACTTCTAATACTATAGTGTGTACCTGTCACATATTATTCTATAAAGGAGTACTACACTGACTGCATAAATCATTTTTCCATTTTTCTCCATGTAAATATGTAAAATTCTCCAAAAATCATTGCGCAGATTCAGCATTACATGTCTTAAAAATATTGCATCTTAATTTTATAAGACTTCCTTTCTATGTCATAAAAGACTTTCTTTTTACTGTGAATAAAGCTAAATGTGAAAATAATTTTCTAAATTATTTCATTCGAATGTTAAAAGTAAATTGGAATCAAACTATTATTTCACAGTCCCACATATAAAGACCTGTTGAAAAAGACTTTGTATAACTTCGAAACCGTGAAGCCGGAACTTTCGCTTCATAAATTCAGTTACACTTCTTTTTCCCCGCGATTGTTTTCGAGCTAGAACTGAGTGTATATATATAGTTAGATATTAATGTTTAAAAGAACTAAAATCCTGCCCCTTTGGAAGGCATTAAATAGGAATTTCATTTCTATATGAATTCGGTCACGTACATAATATAATTTCACTTTTCCTCTGGCACTTGAATGTCGGGGGAGGTCATCCATGTGCATCGCGTCGGAAACAGAATCCTGATTACAATGTTCCGTGCGAGAAGAGAATCTTTCTTGTTATAGAAGCAAGCGCGAATAAACTATTGTATACAGATTATAGTCAGTGCATAACCATATCGAATATTGTACGTTTGCTTGACATAGGTTTTATGTACATATCAATTATTTAAATATGCGGTCGAGAAAAATGTCTCTCCTACAATGGGTTGTTAAAGGCGTAGCAGCAGAGACAGTTATTGATGAATAATATATAAGAGACACAATCTTGTTGTTTTTTCCCTTTTTAATCGTGTAGGAAAGCTTCCGCGATGTGACAGTTGTGTGACTGCTGATACATTTTAACAGTTGAGTTTCAAACGTGCCTTTTATTTATGTTTAACAGAATCTTATTTAATATTTAATTATATAGAAAATATCTACTCCTTTGATTCAGAAATAATATTTGTTTGAATAAAAATGATTAATTCAAACATATTTTCTGTTTTGGTTTAAACGAAAAATATGTTTAAAAATGTTATGTTTGATTCAAACTTAAAAGTTGATTATAAATAATTTAAAATCAACCATAAATTATATTTGAATTAAATATATTATTTCCTTAAAAGTACTAAAAAATATATTTGACTTAAACTTAAATATGTTTGACTGTATAACAAAAATATTTTAAGTTTGATTTAAACAAAATTTGTTTGAATCAAATAAATCGTTTTCTCAGTGTAAGATCTCATAGATAATTCAAATAGGGCCAAAATGGGACCCTTTTATGTTGACGTACATTTATTATTCTGCAAATAACACAGACCTGCAAAATTCGACTCTTTTTTTATTTTTGATACTGAAGTGGTTTCCAATGTATTTTTGTCCCCTAAGATCGATCCCGGGTCCGAGAATTAACTATCACGTCGAGATTTTAAAAAAATGGGGGTAAAGACTAAACACCCAAAAACTTTGTGTTGATGAGTTTTTACATCCACTTTTATCAAAATCCTGACGTGCTAGGCAATATTAGGACCCAGAATTTTTCTTTTTTATCAAAATGTCTAGTCAATCCACTACAAAATTATCCAGAATTTGTGGCATTTAAAAATTCGTGACATTTGAAATTTTTTGAAACTTCCAATTCTATAAATTGATAATTTGAACAAATGACAATTCAGGAAAGTGGAATTCTGACATTGAATATGTTTACAGTCGTAATGTTGCTAAATTGAAAATTTTACAAACTAAAATTTGTCTTTTTAAAAGTTCTATTGAGTGATTATATTTGTCTCAAACTATTTTTGGTTATTGTAACTATATTTACAATGTTAAAGAATTTTAGTTTGCAAACTGCAGAATTTTAGTTCAAATAACTATAATTTTATTTGAAATAAGTAAAATTATGGTTGGAGTAACCAATATTCTGTTTAGATTGACTAGAATTCCGGTTAATGTAACTAATAAATTTACAATATTAAAGAATTCTAGTTTGAAAAATGCAGAATTTTTAGTTACGTTTTTTGGTTATTCCAACTTGAATTTTTTTCAGTACCCTAAAAAAAAGTCTTGTTAAAATAACTTAAAATGTGGTTATTCTAACCAGAATAAAACGTGAAATATACCCTTTTTGGTATCAATTTGATCCAGTTTGATATCAATTTGATACTTTCAAGAAATCTGTGACTTTTTCTGGTTAAAAGTATTAGAAATTCTGGTTAAAAATTTCTTGTAAATTTAACTACAATTTTTTGTGAACATAGTAGAATTTTTCTGTTAAAAAAAAATTTCTGATTATTTTTTAAAACAGTGTATCCTTATTAATCTTATCAGAAATTCTGGTTCAAAAAGATCACTGAATAAACACTTTATGTTTCTCTAGTCTCATTAACCATAAATATTTATTTAGTTTAACTAAAAATTTATAAACCAGATGCCAGTAACTTTAACCAGTGCTTTTTTTGGGGGTTCAGTATATTATTCTGAATTTTAGTTTGTAAAAAGTAAATATTTAGTTAGAATAATCAAAATTTTTGTTTAATCGAATAGAATTCTGGTGGAATTAATTAAAATTCTGATTAGTGTAACTAAAATTACAATGTTAAAGAATTCTATAATTTGTAAAAACCAGAATTTTTGGGTAAAATTACTATAAGGGAAAAATTCTACCGTTCTGATAAGGAAAGTCACTATCTACATTTTAAGCCGAACGGAGATATTTAATAAAACGCGTTTACATTAGTTCCTTTTGTGTATTACATTTTTGGAAAAAAAACTCATCCTTCTTGGGGTAAAATGTCTCGAGGGGGTACTTACTGGTTTAAATAGTGTACCATTGACTACTGTTATTTTAGGGTATTACGACGACGTAATAAGGCATTATTACTCGCCTACTGGATATTACACGACTATTACACTACCGGAGTGAATACTCCCTCAGACACGCTCTATCGATCAGTACAAAAAAATTATAAATTTTAATTGTTTATATGGAAAACTATAGATTGTATGATTTTGCATGTGCGAAATCGTCGGAAAAACTGCTGTTTTGTAGACAGTGATTTTCTTCGTCAGTATTTCGACGCCTCCCATTCATATAATGCTTATTAAAAAACAAATGCAAGATCATTCTTATTCAGTTTTTAGTGCAAGACAATTCTTATTCGATTTTCCATGCAATAAAATGCTTATTCAAAATTGTATGCAAAACAATTGCCACTGACAGAACAATAAATGTAACCCTAAATCATCTTTTTAATATTAAATTGCAATTAAATATCTGAGAATATCAGTGCGTATCTATTGATTAGAAAATTTAATACTTGATTATCTCTTACGTATTAAGAAATATTGTTTAAGCAATTGTAATTAAAAATTATATTCAATTGAAAATTTTATAAAACTCATAGTGTAAGCTAATTTCAGATTGTACTTTTTAGCATAGAATTTTGAATAAGCATTTTATTGCACGGAAAATCGAATAAGAATTGTCTTGCACTAAAAACTGAATAAGAATGATCTTGCATTTGTTTTTCAATAAGCATTATATGAACGGGAGGCATCGATTTCACCAAAATCGATGTAGATAGGCCAATTAAGCATTAATTATCTTCAAAACTAATTAATATTTTTAATTATGGATTACACAATTAAATTCTAATTTTTATTACGAATCCAACATTATAAAAAACTCATTTTTCGTCAAAATATAGATAGTGACTTTCTTCGTCAGGACGGTAGAATTTTAGTTTCGATATATTTTAAATTATAGATCTTATTAGATTAGCCAGAATTCCATCTAATTTAACCGCAAAATTCTGGTTAATTTATTTAAAATGAAGCGTTAAATATAACATAACCTGAACTTTTTTTAGTAACACTTTAATCAATTAAAAGACTCCCCAAAGATTTCTTGAATGTTTCAAATTGATACGAAAACGGATCAAATTGATAGCAAAAATTCGTTGCAATTTGATACTTTCAAGTTAACAGTGCCAGAAAAATACAAATAAATAATTTAGTAAACCCTGTGACAAATATACTTTATAAGCTGTCTGAAATAAATTATATTTGGCTTAGATGAAACATTGTTCTACTGGTGCAGAATTAAAATGTTAAATATATATCCCCTAACTAGAATTCTTGTTATTCCAAGAAGAATTACTTTTTTTTAAAAATTTGATCTAAATTTAAAGTCTTTGCTTAATCAGAGAGACATTTACACAAATACAATTACGGAGAGCGTGTAGCCAGTTTGTTATAGGAGATCTCTGTGGTTTCTAAGATCCGCAGGATCCTTGCAGGCTTATGTACGTCTATATATATACCTTTCCCGCTTTCCGGCGGGATCGAGTGTGTCAGTAGGTCATTCTACGGTTGATTTTCTTGTTACAGGGACGCAGTGCCAAAGCAATGTTGTGGATTGGGCTCGCCTCCCGTTCGTTGGTCCATCCTCGGCGTTGGGATCGTGGGACTTGTCTGCGCAGGGGCTGGAGTGCTCCTAGGGGCTCTCAGGGCAACAGGTCGTGATCATTTCGCTGTTGCCTTACTCATGATCGGTAAGTGATCTATCGATTTTCCTTTCTCTTTATTACCAATCTTATCACCGAACGCGGCCGTACACCTAACAAGTGATCCAGGAGATTATTATTTAAATCTCTCCCTCGCAAAATTTACCTCTTCCTTCAAAGTAATTTATAGTCTTTTCTCCCAAAAAGGAAAGAAATGAAAATAAACCTTTTAAATTATTACGATTGAGGACCATCTAAAATAATATTATTGATTGGGAATGAAAATAGGTTCACAGAGAGCCTTGAATTGTTTAAAGCGGGAGGTGTGTCGGTTAATAATAAAAAAAAATAATAATAAAGTCTTCTCTCTTGTGAAATAAGAGAACATGAGTAGTAGAACAGATAGAGTAAAGTGGCTGGTTGTGCGTGACACGATTTAATGATGCCCACACGAATTATGTATTCTATATACCGGTGAAATCTTGCAGACCTTCAAATTATTTTTTCCCAAGCGAAATCTTCAAGTAAATAATGTCCAACAAAACAATTAGAGACTGTATTTTCACGATTTAAAAAATTTATCATTTATCCCATTGTCAACGTGCACAAAGGCGTGAGATTTTTATAGTATTTATTTATTTTTTTATTATTTAAAGGACCTCAAAAACAATGAATTGCATAAATCTATTGAAAGTTTTCTAATGTATTATTTAAAAATAATAACGCTGCGGCATGCATATTAGATATCTCTTCGTTACTCTTCGCGATTGGGAAATCTTGTAAAAAAATTTCATTCGTCATTCCAGTGGTAAAATAATTATTCAATTCTAATAATAATTTTATTTATATTGTTAAAATAAAACATTCATTTTATTTTAACACAACATAATAAATACTTCCTCCATGAGAAAGCAATATAATAAAAATAATAAATGTGATCGATTCTAATTCAAGTAATTAACGGTCAATTCAAGTATTTAATTTTATTTATGTTGTGATAACGAAACCGTTATTACTAGTGCGGAATTTCTAAAGATAAAAATTAGGTACTTAATGTATTTACGTAACTTTAAAAAAACAGTTAGAAATCATTATTTAAAAAAAAAACAGTTAAAAATCACTATTTTTAAAAATAATTTTAATTAATTATTTTTTGTCATAAAGATGAATTATATTTTTGAGAGAAAAATTATTTGGTACATAATTAAGAATAATTGAGCTGAAGAACGTAACGTTAAAACATTAACATTAAAAAAAATATTAATATTAATTCAAAGTAATATTAGTTTTGACTTGCATTTTTTTTCTGAAAGATGTAAAGAGATACGAATTATAAATTTTTTCGTTCATAAAATTTTCTCTTTGAATTTTTCTTTATTAATTATTCCTTTACATTACTCAGAACATTTTTGAGACTTTTTTTATCTACTGCGCTTTTTAATATATAAGGAGTGAACAAAAAATGAACTCTTTTTCTCTATAAGAGGTTATCTTTTGTCATCAGAAATATTACGAACATTAAACATTGATAATATTTAACAAAATGTCTTTGAACTATTAAAGTTAAACACTCACTTTTGGTCAATAATACCGAGAAAGTTGTTTTCTGAGGTACTTGTCACTTTGATGATGTTGAAAGAGCAATTATTATAAATGTGGAACTAAACTATGACTAATAACTATATTTTTTGCGATAATAATGTTTAACTGAACAACAACAAAATTTTAAAAAAAGTTTATTCACCGTAAGATTTTTTTAAAAACTAAAATTATTAAATTGAAATATTAAAAGTATTGAAAGAATGAAATTCAATTAATTCAAAAAATTACGAAGAATTAACAATTTTTTGTATAATTAAACAGTAATTTTAATAAATTAATGTAAAATTAAAATTTAATGGTAATGTAAATAAATTAATTAATTATTCATAATATATGTTCAAGTGCATATAAATTAATATGAATATTTACATAAATTATGCATATTAAGTATCTAAAGTTGTAATTTTACTCTCTGTATTTGAATTTAGAAAAAATGGTTAATTTGATAGAAAAAAGCACTTATCACCTAGTTAGGAATAATCAATTAGTTGTTAAATTTCTTTTTATGTAAAAGTATCTAAAATTTGGTAATTTCTTCTATTAATTAAATTTAATTATCATTCGGTTACTTTTTAGCAATAAAATTTAGTTAATTTTTTACTAATAATTATTTTATTTAATTGCAGGGATCACAGTTAATCCCCGTATTTTCCTCTTTTCTCCTTTTTTATACCCTCAAATTAATAAAATCCCCCAAAACACCCAAAATCGTGCAAATTCTTTTATTTTTTCTATTTTTAGACAAAACAAAAATTCCCATTTTTTGTACTCTCTAAAGCTAAATATAGTCACTTTCGATTCATTCAACAGCGCCGATTCATTTATTAAATGAATTAGTAACGGTACTAATTAAGGGAGACTGGGGTAAACCCGCTCACTTTTTTTCAGATCGGCTAAAATCTAGGAAATTATTCTCTAAATCCAAGTTAATTTATATCATTTGAAAGCTTATGATTTCTACTAAAAAAATAAAAAAGAGTTTTTGATTTATCTTTTTTAGTTTTACTTAGAGAAACTTTTTAATAAACATATACCAAATTTCGAAATCACAATTTTCCAGGGTAAACCCGCTCACTTTATCTTTTCAAGACGGAAAAGTTTTATTTTTTAAATATTAAAGTTCGTCTTATTCCCGTCTTAAGTATGATTTATTATTGATAATTTATAAGTTATATAAACAATTCTATAAACAAAAAATTGGTTTAATTAATAATGAACATAGATTTCATGAATTACAACTATGGATTTAAATAGTGTTTTATTTTATTAAGAGAAAGTGAAATGTATTTACAATTTTGGTTTTAATAAGTCATAAATTGTGTTATTGTTAAAATATAATACGTGAAATTATTTTATTCTAAATTTTAAATTTAAAACTAAGTGAGCGGCTTTACCCCGACTTCACGTGAGCGACTTTACCCCGAGTGTATTCCTCACATTTCAGAATAAATTTAATTAAATCTTTTTAAAATAAGACAAAACTATATATGTACTTCGATGAAGGACATCCAATAGCAACAAAAAAAATTTCCCAGATAAATTAAGACTCAAAAATAATGATCGAAAAACTTAAAAATCCAAAATACGTTTTTTTTCTGACACCTCTAAAAACATTTGATCGTCTCTGATTCTGTGTTGAATTCATGAAACTAAACAAAAGTTCGTTAATATAAGTTGAATGTTAAGTACTATTCACAGTACCAATATCTCCATCTTAAGTTGAGTTCATAGAGTAAAATCGCTAGTGAGCGGGTTTACCCTGTGAGCGGGTTTACCCCAGTCTCCCCTACTTTTTAGTTAAAAATTACTCATATTTATTAATTACTGTAATTTTTATATAGATTATATTACTCTCTAAATTTAAATTAGCAAAAATGTTTACAAGTTTGAATTGGTGACTGACTTTTTGCTTTAGAATTATTAAATTTTACTAATATATTAGTAGAAATTACTATTTATTAGTTAAATTTACTAATTCAAAAACAAAAAGTCAGTCGCTAATTTAAATTAGTAAACATTTTTACCAATTCAAATTTAGAGACTATAAATACCTAAAAAATTCGTGGATTGATATCTACCAAATATTTTAGTAATTTCTTTACAAATAATTAGTCATATTTGACTACTGAATTAGTTATTTTCTACTAATAATAATAACTGATTATTTTTATTAATTAGTTATTTTTTACTAATTGGAATAGGTCCAAGTCATTTACGATTTTACTGTTAATTAGTAGTTTTCTACTAATTCTGATTTGAAAATCAAAAAGTTAGAAAAATTTGTAATTGCATTGAAGAAAAAAGTTCCTACTTTTTGTAAAATAAGAATTTTTTTAATCTTATACATTTTTTTATACAAAAGCAACAAATGTAAAGTAACTTTCTCTACTTAAGAAGTAAAAATCCAACTATTTAGAATTTCTGTATTATTTTAAAAATAAATTTTACTAATTTTATTAAAATTCACTTTGGAAATAACAATTTTTCAAATAGAAAATTTTACTATTATCATACAGTTACTTTTTATATGCAAATTTTTTAAATTTTCTTCGAACGTAGAACAATTTGTAATTACATAGATATATCAATTTTTATTTTCTGAGTAAATCCTTCTGATGACACTAGAAATAATTTTTAATAATTGACCTACGTTCGAAGAAAATTAAAAAATTCTGATTTAAAAAAGGAGCAAGAAAAAACTAAAAAATCTTCAAAAAAAATTATTTACGCTGTAATAAGATTATTAATTAAGATTTACCTTATTTGAAAAATACCGTTTTTTAAAATCTGAATCCCCTTTTTTAAAAAATTAAAGTTCCTTTTTTACCTAATGTTACATGAAAAAATGACTGTGATTCTTATAATTGTTGTTGTATTAAATTATATTTTTGTATTATTTAATTTAATATTTTATTTTATTATTTATTAATTATTATTGCAATTTTTGTGATTTCATTTTATAATTAGTTATTTTTTTATAATAATTACACTTATTACTATTTACGAATTGCTAAAACAAAAAGCTCGTAAAGACTTTACTAGCAATTAGTTATTCTTAACCGATTTACCTAAATTTAGAGAGTTTTTCCTGTAAAGATACAATATTATTTATCTGTAACTAATTCAAAAAAAAAAAAGAATACATCGTTTTTTACTTAAAGGTTAAATAGAACAACAATCAACTCTCAGTAAGAGACATAATCATTGACCACGTCCTTCAATTCATTTAGATTAAATTGTTTTGTATTAAAAGAATTGTACCCATTCAATCTGGTTTTTATTCCTAAAGGCGGGTCTCCACTATTGCAAATAAAAAAAATTATTTAAAATATGCAAAAGATCTGCAAAGTATATAGTATTCAATATGCATACAAACGCATTTAAATATTAATCTAGAAACTCGTAAATATAGATAATATTATGTTATTATTTTTTTGCTATTTGTTTCATAACGATATTAAATAGATGTGTATTTTTATAACTATTTCTATGTAGTAAACATAATTACTATTTAGAAGGATCATAAAAAATATTAAAGAAAAACAATAATAGACCGCACGTAGAAACTAAATTTGAATGACAAGGACGCTGCGCTTTTTCTGAGAAACGTTTTTCAATGGAATTTTGTTTTTAATGATAATGCCTTTTCAAGTACATTGATAATGTTCAATGTAATATTATGTAGTCGCTGTGATGATGTTGATATTTAATGTTGTAATATTTCTTATTGTCTCCTATTTCCGCATACATATATCGTAATGGTAGTTGATTAAGTCTTTTGCTTCTTATTGTTTTTTCAAGTATTTCGTAGTTTTCACAAATTTGGTTTAAATCATTCTTAATTTTTTAAATTACCTTATTTTTTTATTTATTTTTTATTTAGTTGATCAATTACTGCGTCATTTTGTTATTTTTAAAAAAATTTTATTTACGGTAAGTGCATCAATTACTGTGGCATTTAAGATATTTTCTGCACAAAAAAAATATTTATGTCGAAGAAATTTAACTTAAAATTCATTAAAAATGAAAAATAGATTTTTCATAAAAAGGAAATATTGAAGGTGTCTTGGAAAATAAATGACAAAAATTTAAAACAAATAAACATATTTTCATAGTACGGAAGTATAGGAATAGCAGATGGTTTGATTCATTTGGCGACTAAAACATGTTTTATACATCCTATCCTTTAAGCACAAACGACAAAAGTATATAAAACTTTTGTGCTTTATCGACCGAAACGAAATACACAAGATATTTGTAATTTATTGCATTGTTAGTTTGGTCAATTGTTTATACAATGAAGAGAAGAGCCACTAAAATTGGAAAGTCTTGCAATCGTTTGCGCTCAAACTCATGCTGAATTTGCTGAATTTTATTGCATATTGGAAAATTAACATAACTTTTTGAGCAAAAAAAAAAAGAAAATGCCAGAATTACGTCTTGAGAATTTTTGAAAAATCTCAAGAGTTGGAAGAAATAAATATTGTTTTTCTTTATATTAGCAAAAAAGTAACAATAGCAATATTAGCATTTATAAAAAGGTAATATTGTTATATTAATATTAAAAACAGTAAAGAGATATGGATCTTCTGTTCAAAACAAAGAAAATGAGAAACAAGAAAATGTTGTAAAATTACGTAAAAGTAGTTTAATAATATCGTAGAGACAAATTTTATTACTTGCGAATCACTTTCACAGAGTGTGTTTTACTTTAAAAGGGCAGCTAATTTTTTTTGCATGTACTTTATGCCTTCTTGTAAAAAAGTGTCATCAAAGATAAATGAATCAATAAACCACTTTTATATTCCAATAAAAGAATATCTCGAACTTTCCAATACTCTTTGCTCTTGTGGTCATAAATTTACAATATTTACGTTAGTTTTATTCATCCAGAAATTTTTTTTATTGCAATGGAGAAAAGAAAATGTATTTTTGAAAATTTACTAAAGAAAGGTTTCATTCGACTTTTTGTTAATTTTTTTAGAGCTTTTTGAGACGCATCTTTTGACCCATTATTGAACATTAATTCTTTTACCACATTTTAGGCGCAATTGCGCCTTAAATAAGATAAATCAAACAGCATTTGATTGTCAGGTTCGCAATAATAATTAGTCAAACACTTTTTTCTCAAAATATTGAATGAATTGAGATTGTATTTTGTAAAGAATTCAAAAATGTATAACATTTCAAAGATCACGCGACCTGACAGTCACATGCTGTTGACATTTTAAAAATTTTAAAGTTTGGAAAACTTTACTTTTTGTGCACTTTTGGTATTAAATTGTCATTTAAGTTTTAATACTTTCTGTCCATTTTATAGACGCTTTCAAAACGAATCGAATTACCTATTTTAGAACTTTATACGACTTGAAATAAAGAAATTAATAGGATTTTAAGTGTTCATAATTTTTTTAGGAAATTTTTTTGTTTACCCCATTTTTCGATGAGTAAGTTAACACGGAGAAAAATGATAATTACTTTAAAAATTGAATTGGTAACTAACAAATTTATTTTATATTAATAATTTAGAATTGTTGTATTGTGATAACAATATATCTGCACTAAAAAACATGTTATCTCAAAGCAACCAAAATTTGGATGGTATTTAAACATCCAAATTATTTGTTTAAGTGTTCTTTGTAAGTACAAAAAAAATATTTGGTTACTACAACTAAAACTTGAAAAAGAATTTTAATTTTTCTTATTGCTTTCCTTTCATTATTTTTTTATTCTACAATTTATTTATTGAATTTTTATCAATTTAAATAATTTTTTGCTTGAAATTACTCGGTATTCTCAGCCAAATTATTTGATTATCGTAACCCAAAAAATTACTGTTGAATGAAACAAAGTTCTTTGTTACCACAATAAAATTATTTCGTTGTCGGATTGGTACATTAATCGAACATTTGATTCAGATATGTATAATTTTCCCCTGATAGTTGGAAAATAGCAGTTTACTTGACTTAAAGGTACTTAAAATCCAATAAATAAAATAAGAATCTAAGTCAGTAAAAATTTCAATTCAGTGGATAAGTTTTCTTTGTCGAATCAGTAGCGATGATGATCACTGAAATGGAATCAACAAAATTCCCACTGATTCAGATTTAGAAATGAAATAGTCCAAAAAGCATTTATTCTTTTTGGAACAAAGATTTTTTAAATCTTTGTTTACTCAAGAAATCGTATTCAGAAATGGCTTGGATATCATAAAGAAAGAAGAATAAAAGTTTTCGAAAATTCTTCGAAATTTATAGAAAAATGGAATAATTTCCAGATGAATAGTCGCATAATCCTAAAATATATTATGTATATGGTTATAAAAACTTTGTGCGCGCTATTGACACACTAACAATGACATTGTTGCATGGCACAGTAATAAATGTCCTTCCACGTCGTGTCCTATCAATGCCTTTTGTGGTGAAAAAAGGTCTCGAAGATATAGAGAATATAACATTTTAAGTCTCATGGGACAAGTGCTTATTTGAATTCCACAATATTCTCGAGCAAGGTTATAGCTGCGGTATATAAAGCTTTACCTAGTTGACTCGTTACACGCATTGTGCGTAGCAGTTGTCTTATGTAATTCAGGTTTGAATGTGGAGCTTGTGCGCGCAATGACAACTCTGCTTATGGACCCACGTGCCATAAACAGCAAGGTTGTAAGGCCTTAATTGTTCAAGCACGCGACAGTTAGCAATCATGCATCACAGATTCTCTTTTAATGATTTGCACCTTAACTATTATTGAGACCTATGAGTTTTCCACTCTACCTTCACCACGTTCTGTCTTTGTGTAATCCAATGTTTTCAATGCGTAATTCAACCGTAACGGGTCTCCACTCTATTTTCCAGAGTTGATAAAAAAGAAACTGTACAATTGATCCATAAACAATCACAAGGTCTAATACATTTTATTTTATTTCTGCTACTGTATACCTATATCAAGATAATTATTTCCAATATTTAAACAATGCTACTTGGAATGATTGTTAATTTTAAACAATGGCAGTATTTACAATAAGCTAAAAACAATAGATGTTGAAAACAATTACAAAAAATTATTTATCAATGGAATAAAATTTTATTCCATCAGAGTTCCTAAAAATTCGAACTCCTAAGAGTTCGAGTGAACAAAATTTATTTATTTCTCCTTCAAATTAAAATTTTTCAATATTTCGAGATGTATGAAAAAATAAATTGTAAAATCTCTAAATGTTTTATTACATTTTTGCTATTTATTGTTCGCAATTATTTTTGAAAATATTTGTATAGAGAAAAGATTTCCTTCATTTAAACGTTCAGAAATTATAAATCACAATTCCAGAAGTAGTGTGGAACTTTTTTTTGGATCACAATGACTTTTGTGTTCTAGATATATGATACGTAATATTGTTCCTAAACTAAAAATGATGTACGAAACTGTCTTTCAACTCTTTTTCGATAAAGTCACAGAATTTTGTTACAATAAAGTTATATCTATTATGAATAATATATGTAACTTGCTTGTAATAGATGTTTTTGAGAAATTAATCCTTTCTAAGGAAACAGTTAGTCACGAATAACTTAAATTTTAAACCAAATGTCCCTGAAGTTATTGTCGAGGCTTAGCATTGAAAACTATTAGTTGAGGTTTTTAGAGTTAAAAATGTTACTAATTTCACCTTTTTTATTCATCTAAGGAGTTAAAAACTTTTCCAGAGTACTTTTTTAACTTAAAAACTTCGAAAAAATTGTCATTCTTTTCGGTTTCGTGGAAAAAATTTATTTTGACGCTAGGCGTCGACGCTAACTTCAGAGACCTGAATCCAAAATAAAATATGTGATACGCTCCAGAGAAAAGTACCTAAGAACCAAAAGAATTATAGGTTATTTTTATGTTCGATTTAACTCGATGAAAAGTTCCTTTTTAATTATTTAAATTTGAAACCAGTTTTGATTAAATATTTTAATGTATATAAAGACTTGAACATCAATAATTTGTAGTAGTAATTGTTTCTCTTTCTGTATTTTATTCCAAAAATTATAAACATAACCGCAAATTTTTTACTTCTTAGTTACCTTTCTTGGGAGCGCGTCACATATATCGTCTCACTTTTTCTTTTTTAAAACCGTTGCGGACTTTAGCTTCATGTATTTTCCACACTCTAGAACATTTATAGAACATATTTTGTTGGATTCTTGTCTCTAAGACGAGCAGAGCACTTAAATCACCTTAAATATTATTTAGTAATAATACATAGTTATTATTTATTTAATACTTTTCGCCTAAAACTAATGTCACATGTTAATATTAAGGTAATATCGTAATAACATTAACTTTAGGCAAACTAATCAATAAAATATTAAATAAGTAATAACTACACAGAGAAAATATTTGTATAAGTTAAATAAACTTTATTTAGAATAACCTGAAAGTTCGGTTTACACAACAAAATAGAGTATTTGATACAAACTCAATATTTTTTCTTGAAATATATGAATATAAAATATGAAATATGTAACTAGTGACGCCAAAAACCCTCAAGTAAGAAACGTGAAGTGAATTTTTAAAAGAATTTAATGGTACTTTTGTCAATTCTTAGTTTATTTCAGCATAATTCGAAACCTTCCGTTCATATAATATTCTTCTTAGAATATCAATGTAACATGATTCTTAATAAAATATGATTCTAATAAATAAAAATCAGTGCAAAATAAAGTTATCCTATAAATAGTTATATATTTATTGGAATATAAATGTCATTATATAATGAAAGAAAATAATTATCAAATTTTATAAAAGTATTTGTCTATTTGGGGCTATTGTGATAAAAAGTGAAAATTTAATAAAAAAATTCAAAATCTTATTAAATTATGTAAGAAACTGAATGCATACAAGCTTCAATTTTGAAGTTTGAAATAATTTACTTATATTTGAAATATTTCTTCTGGATTTTAATAAAACTAAATTTACTAAATTCCATAGAAGTTCTTTTATAAATTAGAATTTCTTTTATTCAAATTTTACACATTTTTTCTAAATTAAAAAATACTTGCAAAAAATTTCATAATTTTCTTCTTTCAGTGTATTTAACTTAAAATTAGTTTGGTATGCTACCTACATGTGCAAAATGTAACATTGATAATTTTATGAAAATAATAGCAAAAATATATTTCTACTGATAAATCTTTACTGTTACTATTAATATTATTTTTATAATTATATATATATATATATATAAAATATATATAATATATATAAAATTGAGCTATTATGAATTTTTACCAATCCTTAGTCATTCGTCAGTAAAGATTTAGTAAAAAAAATTATAATTTCTAAACTTTAATAGTAATATTTTGATAAAAATTAATGAATATTCTTACTAATGTAATTTAGGGGCCAAATTATCACTAATTCCGATTTTAAAGAGATTATTATTCATTTTCAGGTAATTTTTAAAATAGAATCACTTACCCAGAAAAAAGACTTAATTGTTTAAAAAAAATCACTTTCTCTCACTTTCATTTGTTTAGTAATCGCAGAAGAAAAAACTTGTTATTAAATTATAGAAATACGTTGTCTTCTAATCAATAAAAATTATTTTCATATATTTATATAGATTGAATAAAAAATTATTTACCAACATTTCTTCAAATTAAAGAAATAATTCTCTTGACTTACAAACCTATAAAACTTTTTCTTTAAATCAACAAAAACTTCTTTCTGGATGTATTGCACGGGATACATATTTAAAAAAGAATTATATGAACGGAAGGCGTCGAACTCTTAAGAAGTAATCTCAACAATTTTTCATTCTATAACTAACAGAATTACGTATTCATCACACTTTGTTGTTGTTGTTGTTTTTTTAATAATATAATAAATCACCGTAAGAAAAAAATAATGGTACGGTGTTGGAGAAACGTTATTAGTCTCAAGACAAAGAAAAACTTGTCGAATCTGCATTGCGATGATGAATGTCGCAATGCATTTGCAAGTAGCATTTCATTATTTTCTGTCGTCGCATAATTTTCGCAATAAACTATTCCATCCTACCGAACGGTCCATCTGCTCGATTGAACCAAGGTTAGTAGATGTATGTATATATGTATATAAAATAAACGTACAAACGTTGTTATATTGTATCAATAATTCATGGCTGTAAAATACGTTGCAATTGGCTCGACTAACTTATCTATGAGATCCACTATATATAGACTCATTCTTAGGTTGGGTGGATGGATTTCGATTTTTCATTTAACAAGTGCCATGCGCATTATGAAACTTTATATACACGAGGTCAAAAAATACGTAGGCTATATTAAATGCAAATCGATATCAAATCAGCCCTGTGTATTTAAAACCTTTTAAGAGCCAAAAAACAAAATATACATATATATATACATACAATCGACAGTGAAAAATTGTTTTCCAATAAAACCAAATCTCGGTCTGTTATCCGCAATCATTTGCAATTAAATGTATAATTTACCACTGCGGCAATACAATACAAGTATATTATACCAAACTCGTCGATTACCAAATTATTTTACAATAGTTTTGATTTTTTAATTTTTAGTAAATAGATGTATTCAAATTTAAAAATATGTAGAAATTAACAATGGACAGTTTTTAGAGAATATAAATTACGCCCTAAAAAAAGGAATCTTGATTTTAGCGGATTCCTCTAAACTTAATGCATAAGTATTTTCCTCTTACAATTTAGACTTCGCACTCTTCTACTAAAACCTACTATATTTACTACTTTTTTTACGATTTGATACTATTTGGATACTCTTATTAAATTTGTGACACTAAAGCATCTTTCTATTTTTGAGAATTCGCACTACTTTAAATTCGCTAATAGTTAGAACAAAAAAAAAATTATTCTCAAAAATTTTAATAAAATTCATAGAAACGATTCAATTATTTCCAAATATTATTATAGAATAAGAAAAATTTTCTCAAGAATTCAATTATTTTTCAAATAATAAAATTCTTAGCTGAAGTTTAATTATTTTCAATAAATATCTATTCTAATAACATTTCATAAAAGAATTCAATAATTTAAAAAAATTTTTAATAAAATTCTTTGCAAAAGTTCAATTATTTTCATAAATAATAAAATTTTCACAAAAAATCAATTATTAGTACACGGAGAGAAATTTATAGTAGTGGGTAACATAATTGTGGTTAGGGTGACCATCTTTAATGCTACGTATACAGACAGCTATCTAGATAGTCACCGTTACCATCAATATCATCAGGAGTAACATCTTGGTAGTACGGGGTAGCATAACTATATTTTTTTTAGCCTCTGTGATGGTTGGCAGTAGCATAATGATAGTATCGTGTAACATCATCTTTTTAACATCAAAATCTGACTATCCATTTCTCTCAGTGTAGTAAAATAAATGATCATGGGAAGGTGAAGAATTGAAAAATTCAATGTATCGTCAAAATTGCGACGTTTCGTGGGCTAAGGTTTGCCAACCTTATCAGGCAGATTCGTTAAAACATAAAAATCGCGTTCTAACTCGTCAATATAAAAACGATTATATTGACGAGTTAGAACGCGATTTTTATGTTTTAACGAATCTGCCTGATGAGATTGGCAAACCTTAGCCAACGAAACGTCGCAATTTTGGCGATACATTGAATTTTTCAATTCTTCACCTTCCCATGATCATTTATTTTACTACTAACAATTAAACTATGGAAGGATTTAACGCTTATCACTCAATAAAAAATCATTTATTTGAAATAAAATTTTCATACAATTTTTTAAAAGAAATTAATTATTTACAAAAATTGTTATAAAATTCTTCGAAAGAAATCAATTATTTTTAATAAATTTGATTAAATTATTTGTTTAGGGTCAGTTGGGGTAAATAGAAACAGACTTGTTAAGTTTCACCAAATATAACATAAGTATTTCTTTTAAATCGGAATACTTACGGTTTTTTTTTGTGTATTGAGTTATTATTTCACTTTCGTGGAACAATTTTATGGGGTAGTAGAAAATATGGGTATCATTAAATCACAATAATTAACTGTTTCTATTTTAACAATTGCTAAAATCTATAGGGGTAAATAGAAACAGTTGATTATTTCGTGCAAAATTAAAAAAAAATCAATTTCAAGTATGGAAATGCTAAAAGATACAAAGAATTACATAAAAAAAGGGTGTTAGTTTTAAAATAATTTAAACTAATAAATAATAATGCATTACATAAGTTTAAAAATAAACCATGCCAAAAGTTGAAACACATTACACAAATAAAGGTTTATTCTCTCTTACTCTCTCTCATTCTCTTTTATTTTCTCTCTTTCTATTATAAGAAATATTGTTTTTTCATAAAGGTTTCACAATAAAATTATGAAAAATATAGATTTCTGTGAAAAGATATTGAAAAAGTATTGAAATCTTTATTGTTTTACTTTTAAAAACTAGTTTTAAATATATAATCCTTTTCTTTAAATATTCTAACTATAAAGATTTGGAAAATAATTAAATTTAAAAAAAATTTTGAATTGATATTAGATAAGAAAAAAAGTGTTTTTTTATGGAAATCAGGAAAAATTAGGGAAAAACAGAATCAGGTTTTTGTGCGAATCAACTAAAATGATATTTTTAAAAGTCAAATTTAATTTTTTGATAGCTACTTTTTTTAATTTAATTATCGATTGTGAAGCCTGACAATTATATTGCTTAAAAGTTAATAGTCTTCACTAGAGAATATTTTCCTCTCGCTTATTTTTTGATATTTACAGTTATTAATAAATTTATTTTACTTTTATTTAATGATTTAGACACCAGAACCTCAAAAAAATCATTATTAATCACTAAAAAATGGAAATATTCTACATTTGAGTGCAATACTTTTGTTTTGATTTTGTGAGGATATTAGAAGAGAAATTTTATGTTAATATGAGACTATTTTTTTCTGTTTTTTATTGGAAAATAAAGTAAAAATCATATTCACTTAAAAAACCAATTTTTTTAAACAATAAACTTTTAGTTGATTCAACTAAATAGTGGCTTTGCTATGGAGTTGACAAGACATTTGTTTGGTTCAACTGAAAATTTGCTTCAGGTTAAATCAAATAAATATTTATATTTGGTTTAAACAAAAATTACCTAAAGAAACGACTTAAAAATCGAACAACCTATAAATATTAGGTTTATACAACAAAAATAATATGATTCAACATCATACATAAAAATAATGTGATATAAAGAGAATTTATTTTCTGAGTGTAAATTTATGATTGCAGTAATTTTTTCAAAGGTTTGATTCCTATTCGATAAATTAATGATATAATCAAACAATGACGAATGCATTCCTACATACATATGTGTATATATAATTATGAAGAAGTTGAAAATATGCTTATGCAAAAATTGTTTGAGATCGAGGAACTATGCATTGGAAATATATAAAAAATGCAGCAGGCAGCATCTTATTATTATTTTTTAATATTGTTGAATTATGCAATACGCGAAGTTAATGGAAGAGAAGGAAAATTCTTTTAACACCATAAAGCTTCAAGAAAAATAATATTTGCCTTGAAATTATACACGAGACAAAAGTCTTTATTCAGAAGAATATCATCTCAATATGTGGCACGTCCTTTGGTCTTATAAGTCCTTGAACTACTTCGGATCTTTTGAGGTCTTTTCATATTCAAAACAGAGGAGTAGTTTTGCCATCCTAAGCTCCAAGTATAATATAGATTTCCATATTCGCAAATATATACTCGCGCTTACATTAATGCTAAAATTTTCAGTATAGCAAATATTGTCGTATGTGGAATTTTATAAAAAGTGGGTGCTGACTGCTGAAAAATATCATTTATAAAATGCAATTCTTTTTTACTATATTTAGAAGAATTATCTATTTTTAAATTTTAAAACTAAAATTTTTTAAACACTATTGTTGCCACAGATTAGGGAAATCAGAAAAGTACTGAAAAAAATTTAATTTTTTGAATTCATAAGAAAATTCTGAATTTTTGTGTCTTTTTTGTTTGACTCATAAACTGTGAAATTACCACGAATTCTAATACAAAACATTCAATTTTTTCTATTTCTGACAACAGTTTCTTTTAAAATAACTTAATTCTTGAAGAATTATCATAAAACTATTACTTAAAAATGATTTAATGAATAATTGAAATCCTGTGAAGAATTTTATTATTTAGTAAAATAATTGAATTCTTGCAACGAATTTTTATTACATTTTTTTTAGTAATTGAAATCCTGTAAAAAATATTATTATTTATGAAAATAATTGAATTCTTGCAACGAATTTTATTACGTTTTTTAGGGTTCCGTACACCTACGGTGTATCGGCGGAACCCTATTGGTGAGACTCTTGTGTCCGTAGCCAAATCGTGTCCCCCCCCTAGCGGCTAAACTATTTGACCTACAGAGCTCAAATTTGGTCCAGATATGTATTTTCACTCGTAGATTACAGGAAAAATATAGCGAATGTGATTGGACGTGATGGGCATAGCGTTGTCAAGGAAATAACAAGATTTTTGGCCAAAAATGCATAAAAAGTGACCATCCCCCCCCCCCCTTAACTTCTAAACTATTCGACATGGAAAGCTGAAATTTTGCATGCTGGTGTATTTTTACTCGAATATTACAGGAAAAATATAGAGAACTTGATATGTAATGATGGCCATAGCGTTGGCAAGGAAAAACTAACAAATTAAAAAAAAAATTCTTTTTTCCTAACTTTTACATTATTTGACTTAATGAGCTGAAAATTGGTATCCTAGTGTATTATTACAGTCTGACGACAAAAAATTTATTTAAGAAACTTTTTGAAAAAAAATCAAAAAAAAGTTTTTTTTAATTTAAAAAAAAAAAATTTTTAATTTTTTTTAGTTTAAACACGTGGCATTAAATATTTTAAGGAAGAGTGAAATTTTAAGAGAATAAATGAGAGATTGTTTTCTGACTTTAATTTCTTAACTAAAAATAAAAAAAAATTGGACAAGTGCGAGTTGTACTCGCACTGCAATGGCGGGTTCCGTACACAAATATTAAAACAATACTTGCAACATTTATCGGTAATTGGTAGAATTAAAATAAACAATTAAAAAAATATATTAAAATCATTTAATAAAAAAGAATAACTAAAAAAAATTAAAGTATTGTATATCTAATATTGTAAACAATAATAAGCAGAGAAACTATAATTTTTAAAATTTTGTTCCTCTGCTTATTATTGTTTACAATATTAGATATATACAATACTTTAATTTTTTTTAGTTATTCTTTTTTATTAAATGATTTTAATATATTTTTTTAATTGTTTATTTTAATGGTGTTCCGCAGTGATCGCCTTTTAAAAATGGCTGCTCAAATGTATACTTGATTTGAAAATGATTTTTCTCCCAATTCGGGCAGTTATTGCAAAATCGGAAAAAATACAAGATATCCTGAATATTTTATCTTTCATTTGCGCGCAAGAAGTAAAATATTTATTTAGATTTACAACGACAGGAAGTAAAATAGGAAAAAGTTAAACAAATGCGCGATACATAAAATTACCACCAGAGGGCAGCACCTAATGGGCACATCTAATTTTCTCATTTTACTTCCTGACGTCGTGTATTATGGATATTGGATAAGAGTATATTGAGGAGTATATTGGATTTTCAATTTTTTGTGCACAAATGAAAGAACAAAATTTTAGGATAACTGGTATTTTTCCCAATTTGGACAATTATTAGGCCAGTCGGTGAGTGCAAAAAGTGCACAAAAGTGCAACTGGAAAAGTCTCAATAGTTTCTTGTAGTTTGGGGGCCCCATATAAGAGCCCCATGGTTTGCTCTCGATTTCCGGTTGCAAAAAATAGTGTAAACAATCGTCAAAGTTCGAGAAACGTAGTTTTTCGATGACCCTTGCTTCCGGTTAAATTTTAGAGGAAAAAGTTGTTATTGAAAGTTGTAGAGCCTAAAAATACCTTTCAAATGATTGGTCATACGTTGAAAAAGGTTAATTAGTTTAGTTGCAAATGAATTTAAACCATTAAAAATAGCACTTTTTTAATTGTTTAATAACTTTGTTAATAATTATTGAATTTGTTTACAACTCACCAGGAATATTCTCCTTGCGAAGCTGAATAAATTTAAAAAAAAGTCAACTCGATCGGACAAATAGTTTATGTTTTATTCCATTTGTTAACTAAAAACATGAAATTTTTCAACAGAATTTCCCCACTTTTGGACCTGCGAATTTAGTTTTTTTTTCTTCGAGAGTACAGTTTAGGAGTCAAACTTTGATTCCATTTAAATGGGAAATTGATTTTTCTTATCAAAGTGCATAATAATAGACGTTAAAAAAGGGTATGTTTTTTTGACATAAACAAATGGAATAACTCAGTCAATTTTCACTTTATCGATTTGGTGTAAAGGGAATTAAATTTCATTCGTTTTCACAAAACTTTTTCAAAAAAAAATCCGACCTAGCTTCAAGGAGGGGGGAGTTAGTTTATTTTTTTCAAAAAATTCCTGACTAGTTAATTATCAATATTTTTAATTGCAATTCATACCACTTATAGTTCAATGTATGTATTTTATGAAAAAAAATTGGACATAAGGTTTTGTGCATTTATTTTTAATTTATATCAAGTAAAAGTAAATGTATGCTCGAAGGAGCGTGATTCTCGCCGCCACAACTCAATTCAGCCTTTCAAATTTGCAAAAATGGTCATAACTTCGTTAATTATTTACCGATTTTAATGATTCTTTTTTTAATTTGATGTATTGTTTTACGCTGAATCCAAAAACGATTTTATATTTTTTTAAAATACAATATTTTCAATAATAAAAACAAAAATTTTTTTAACAAAAAATTTTTAATTATTATTTATAACTCTTGACAAAAAATTCTTTTCGTACATATAATTCCATTGAATTCAAAATAATATTATGACAAAAAAAATTCAAATTAATTATATATAAGTGTGTAGCATCGTTGTATTGATAGTTGAACAGGCGTGCATACGTCAACCTAATGCTACAAGCTTATATATAATTAATTTGAATTTTTTTTGTCATAATATTATTTTGAATTCAATGGAATTATATGTACGAAAAGAATTTTTTGTCAAGAGTTATAAATAATAATTAAAAATTTTTTGTTAAAAAAATTTTTGTTTTTATTATTGAAAATATTGTATTTTAAAAAAATATAAAATCGTTTTTGGATTCAGCGTAAAACAATACATCAAATTAAAAAAAGAATCATTAAAATCGGTAAATAATTAACGAAGTTATGACCATTTTTGCAAATTTGAAAGGCTGAATTGAGTTGTGGCGGCGAGAATCACGCTCCTTCGAGCATACATTTACTTTTACTTGATATAAATTAAAAATAAATGCACAAAACCTTATGTCCAATTTTTTTTCATAAAATACATACATTGAACTATAAGTGGTATGAATTGCAATTAAAAATATTGATAATTAACTAGTCAGGAATTTTTTGAAAAAAATAAACTAACTCCCCCCTCCTTGAAGCTAGGTCGGATTTTTTTTTGAAAAAGTTTTGTGAAAACGAATGAAATTTAATTCCCTTTACACCAAATCGATAAAGTGAAAATTGACTGAGTTATTCCATTTGTTTATGTCAAAAAAACATACCCTTTTTTAACGTCTATTATTATGCACTTTGATAAGAAAAATCAATTTCCCATTTAAATGGAATCAAAGTTTGACTCCTAAACTGTACTCTCGAAGAAAAAAAAACTAAATTCGCAGGTCCAAAAGTGGGGAAATTCTGTTGAAAAATTTCATGTTTTTAGTTAACAAATGGAATAAAACATAAACTATTTGTCCGATCGAGTTGACTTTTTTTTAAATTTATTCAGCTTCGCAAGGAGAATATTCCTGGTGAGTTGTAAACAAATTCAATAATTATTAACAAAGTTATTAAACAATTAAAAAAGTGCTATTTTTAATGGTTTAAATTCATTTGCAACTAAACTAATTAACCTTTTTCAACGTATGACCAATCATTTGAAAGGTATTTTTAGGCTCTACAACTTTCAATAACAACTTTTTCCTCTAAAATTTAACCGGAAGCAAGGGTCATCGAAAAACTACGTTTCTCGAACTTTGACGATTGTTTACACTATTTTTTGCAACCGGAAATCGAGAGCAAACCATGGGGCTCTTATATGGGGCCCCCAAACTACAAGAAACTATTGAGACTTTTCCAGTTGCACTTTTGTGCACTTTTTGCACTCACCGACTGGCCTAATAATTGTCCAAATTGGGAGAACAATCCGTTTGAAATTATGTTTACGTTCAAGCAGCCATTTTTAAAAGGCGACCACTGTTTGAAATTGCGCAACACCGTTCTACCAATTACCGATAAATGTTGCAAGTATTGTTTTAATATTTGTGTACGGAACCCGCCATTGCAGTGCGAGTACAACTCGCACTTGTCCAATTTTTTAAATTGAATTCTTTTGAGAAATATTAAAATAGTAGGGTGATGTGGGGTGATGTGAAACATGGGGGGATGTGCAACACCGCCGATTTCTGATCTTCAGTTCGATATTGAACAGAGCCAAGTATTGCCATTTGTTTGTGCCCTCAGTAGCTTGTTTTTGATATAAAACTCACGAGACAGCTCGTAGCTAGGTTTGCTGTACGAAAGTTGACTTAAATTTCTCGAGAAGGAAATATTTCTCGCGCTTTACAATTCTAGTCGTTTCGTGAAGGGTTTTAATTTATTTTATAGATAAGAATGTGTTTATTGTTGGTTTTTTAAGTGTTTTTAAATATCCGCTTATATTTTGTGTTTCCATTGCATTGTATTGCGTACAAATCATTTTTCGCAAAATATCATATTTGGGGTGATGTGCAACACTTTTTTTTGGGGTGGACGTAACTACTTTTTACGTGACATAACTGCGATTCACATGATGAATAAAAAATGCTTAGTTATTTTCCTTTAATTATATTCCTTATTCAGTCATGAATAAGTAAAAAATTAAATAAAAAAAATTTTTTTTTTCTTTGGTGAAATCTTCATTTTTTAGAGGTCAACTATATACTTAAGTAAATTTTTTTTGCAGATTTCGAATAGTTTGCATTGAAAATGCCTAAAATTAATAATTAAAGAGATTTTCATCGATATTTATGCATTACATACCTGAATTTTACTGGTGTTGCACATCACCCCAACTTTTTTGGAAAGTGCAAAAACAGACGTTTTTGTAAAAGCGAAAAATTTGTAAGAAAAATTTAAAATTCTGAAAATCTAATAATGCAGGAATATTCTATTATAATGCCTCTAAGTCATTCAATTTTGAAATATTTAAAAATTTAATTATTTGACATGTTTTTCGTCCAACGAAAAAAAACGTTGCACATCACCCCACATCACCCTAGATTTTGAAAATATTTGAATTTCAGCAAAGAATTTTTTTATTTGTGAAATATAATTGAATTCTTGCAAAAAATTTTTGAAATTAATTATTACATTTTTCGTGAAATTTATTTAAAATTGTGTTAATAAGAATTGAAATCCTATGAAAAAGTTTATTATTTATGAAAATTATTGAATTCTTACACAAGGAATTTATTTTATATTACTTATATTTTCTTTAAATAATTGAATTTTAAAATGGTTTGAATTTAAAATTTTTTGAAAATCTTAATTTTTGTGGAATAATAATAATAATGATTAAATATTTATTTAAAAAAGAAGTTATAGATGTTATCGAATAATTTTACAATTATTATAAAGAAATTCGTAAATAAATGAAATCGAACATTTTTTTGAGTATCTGGGTGATTAAATTGTTACTTCAAATAAACAAGAAACCTTTTTAAATATTCCTAACGTTCCTCGTTTTAAATTAGTTTCATAAATGAATCTAATTTGGGATGAGGATAAGTCAATGAGCCTACGAAATGTACTGAGAGAATAATTTATTTAAAAACCAACAAGAAAGAAAAGAATTGACAAAATACAATGAGTATAATTGAGTTTAGAAAATCTTACTTTTAAAGAATAACGATTACTGGTGTTGTATGAACTGGTGGTTGTATCTGGTTGTCCGATCTCCAATGGTGTTGAGGGCTAGACGCAATGGGGCCTGTGACAGTTGTCCTTAATGGTTGAGTGTTGATCCTCTTGTTTACATTAATGAGATAGTGTATTGTATTTTTGAAAATATCTGCTTTCTTCCAGACAGTTGTCGCCTCTTGAACAAATTTCGTTGCTTCGAAATTTGTTATACTTCGATGTAAGATTTGTTGAAACTTGGAACTGCGTTTCAATATTAGACTTTCGTTGATACTTGGATTTATTTCCAATTTAATATTTTTTTGGAAATTATTAAGTTGTACTTTAAAATACTGATTCGAACTTTGTTTCAAAATAAAACTTGAAAATATAATTCACTCGTTGATGATATACTCTTTACACTAGAGCAATACTAGATCGATGTGTACAGGTTGATTCCCAAAAAATTACTCTCTGTACTGAAGATGTTATGAGGTTGGCTTTCAAATTATTACTCTCTGTACTGAAGATGTTATAAGGTTGGCTTTCTCTGTTGAATGAAACTGCTTGCCCTTTTTATATTAGATTTTCATAACTGTAATGATGCCGAAAAATTGTACACGTGCTAAAATTTGTCTCTCCTTGTGCTAGTTAATAGCGAAAGAATTTCTCTATGCGTTGTCGATATTTCCTCCGGGAGATTGTACGTATCGCCCTTTCGTTAAGTTTCTCGGCGTTTGTTGTTCACCTAAACTTCTCGGGGTTTGCTGCTTTTACTTTCTTTCGTCCGGCCTACGTTTTTAGAAGGTTGTCGAATTGTCGCTTCATCGTTATTCTTTTTACATGAGTAATAGTATTACTTTCCTTTCTTGGATTGTTACAGTTTCAAAATACATAGTGTACATTTGTATAGTAATCAATATGCAAATAATATATGACAATAGAATACAATATTAAAATAGAAAAATGTATTAAATATAATACTAATATAGAAATTGTATAAATGATAATTACAATATTTTAATAGAGAAATATACTGAATATAATGCAATAATTAAAATATAGATTATAAGAGTTAAAAATATATAAGGTAAATACAACACACATACTTTAGTAATATAATTTATAGAGTAATAGGTTACGGACGTAACAAAATTTAAAATGTCATTTTCATGTCCTGCCCAAAAATCTGGAATACTAGTTCATATATAAAAGTTTTTGAAGTCAATTAATTTTCTTAGTCACTCCTTTTACTTAAATTAATAATTCTTAGTCGCTAGAAATTCTCTGAAAAAATTTGGCAGAAGAATTAGAAGCAAAATGTCAGTGGTGTCCCTTGTCCGCACTTAAGAAATCAGAACTTTACCTACCTAACGGGAAGTTGCCAATGTTAACGATTGGTTCAATAATGGGCCATGCTTGGTACCCAATGGTTTTTTCTTTGCAAAACAATTGGCAACCATCGTTGGACCACCAATGATTTAAACTTGGGATGATCACGCTACTGCCAATGATCGGTAGCCAAGCATCGGGCCAATATTATTTGCCAAGGAATTGCCAAGGAGACAAAATCGATTTTCAAAAGCTTGATTTTTTATTGGCAGCCAACAAAAAACCAAGGTTTTGAAAATTGATTTTTTTAAATTATTAATTAAAATTTATTTTTAAAAAATATATTTTTCAAAAATTTATTTTAAAAAAATATATATTTTTTTAAATTAATAGAACATATTAATTTAATTTGTCACCTCTGGTAAAACAAAGATGAAAGACTGATAAATTCCCTCACTTTATATTTTACAGTGGAGGGATGACTGTGAATGTCTTTGCGAGAGAGGAGCAGGTACTTATATAGAGCCAGTGAAACAGGTCACAAGCGAGAAGAAATCACTAGCATGCACTCTGGCGGCGCTTGTCGGAAGTGGCGCAACGTTGGTTGCCAAGCGCTGTGTCGATAATGTCAGGATATGCATGCGCGCCAGAAAACAGTTCCGACAAGCGCCGCCAGAGTGCATGCTAGTGATTTCTTCTCGCTTGTGACCTGTTTCACTGGCTCTATATAAGTACCTGCTCCTCTCTCGCAAAGACATTCACAGTCATCCCTCCACTGTGAGATATAAAGTGAGGGAATTTATCAGTCTTTCACCTTTGTTTTACCAGAGGTGACAAATTAAATTAATATGTTCTATTAATTTAAAAAAATATATATTTTTGAAAAATATATTTTTTTAAAATAAATTTTTGAAAAATATATTTTTTAAAAATAAATTTTAATTAATAATTAAAAAAAATAAATTTTCATAACCTTGGTTTTTTGTTGGCTGCCAATAAAAAATCAAGCTTTTGAAAATCGATTTTGTTTCCTTGGCAATTCCTTGGCAACTAATATTGTCCCGATGCTTGGCTACCGATCATTGGCAGTAGCGTGATCATCCCAAGTTTAAACCATTGGTGGTCCAATGATGGTTGCCATTAATGTTCCAATAATGGAACGGAGTTCGCCAAGCATGGCCCATTATTAAACCAATCGTTTACTTCCCATTGGGTAATAATAAAAATTGTTGATTCTCACATTTTTAGTACCAGAAAAATTATTTTGTACAGCTAAGAGTCTATATTTTTACATAGTAATTGTGCTAGCAGAATAATTTTGATCCAGTGCTAGAAAAAAAATCAAAATCGCTTGTCCGTAAGTTTCATATTTTTAAGTAATTATCGCAAATTTTGAATATAATGTCTGATATTTACATAACCTAGTGCAGATAATTGCCTTATTAAGCGTTAATAGTATTGGTGATATGTATAGCTTCTTAAAGAAAAAACATTACAACATTCTATCACATCTATAACTTGCACGGTTGGTGGCAGAAAGCAAGTATCAGTTTGTCGAGCACACCATGTCAGTGGTGTCCCCATCGAAAAATTGTTTATAATATTAATATTTTTTAAATATTATTGAATCTCGTTTTCAGGTATTACACGTAGTTTAAAAACCGCACCGACTTCAACTTAAAAATAAAGTCTTTCTTTTTCGAAATTGAGAAATGAAGCAAAATGTCAGTGGTGTCCCTTGTCAGTGGTGTCCCCTCAAAATTCTGTTTCTTGCAGCTTGTTATTTTATTTTTAATAAATTTGTGTTAAATTTACTCCTAATATGCAGTTAATGAAGATTTGATACTGGATTGTAATTTATAAGCTGATTTTATTCTCACTATTCAAAAAAAATTATCAATGAAATCTTTCAAAAATGTCAGTGGTGTCCCTCAATGTTCATATGTCTTTTTGGTCTTTAAAAGTATATAAATTTATGGCAGAACTCATTACAACTATTTTTTAAGTAAAGTTGAAACATTCATTATTGTAATTTGAAATATTTTAACTTTTTAAAGTTGCAAGAATTTATTTGAGAAAAGAATAAACGAAAACAGAAAGTTTCCTATCATTTCTGCCTATCGTTTTTCACCTGGTGAAAATTAAAATTTGCTTTCACCTGCTCGACCACTATTATTTTTGTCCATCATATATTCTAGTCAACCAAAATAGAGTATCGTTAAGTTCAAAATCCAACATCGAAAAATCAAAGTTAGTAGGATAAAAAATGACATTTTAAATTTAATCACCCATCTAATCATTTTTAGAGTGAATCAGAATATTTCTTTAGGGTCAGGGAAAAAATTGAAATTTTGTCTGGAAATCAGGGAAAAGTCAGAGAATAACAAAATTAATTTTTTGTGGCAAACCTGATTGAGAAAATGATCTGTTAAGCAGAAAAATGATTTTCTTTAAAGACAAGTCCTTTAATGGTTAAAAGAAGCAGTTTTATTTTTAAAGTAATCTTTTAAATTTAAAAATGTTAGACGTTTATTAAGGGGGGCGCCTACTTTATCGGGTCAAAAAAATCGATTTTTTAAAAGTTGTCTTAACTGAAAGTACAACTATAAGAGAATATGCTCTTAAAATATTACGCCAAAATACAAAGTATTTTTCGAGTTACAGCTTGTAGAACGCAATAAAGCGCGTGGCCTGGCGCTTGGCCTGGCGCACGATTCCACTCGCGGTCTCTAATACTTTTCATAATTTGTCGCGCTTATCTACTATTACACCTACCATTAAAATTACCATTTATCAGTAAAATGTCTTCTTATCCAAGAGCTACACATAAAAAAATAGTCGTTCATCGAGGCCGCGAAACAGCATTTATATGGGCAATTCCACGTCAGATTTCAGTTCACATTTTAAATTTGGCCAAAACAATTTTTTTTTCATTCTTCAGTGAAAAAAAATGGATACGTATTTTTTTATTTTTTTTTTGGTGCCCAAATTTCCGAGTTACGAATTTTTGAAATTTTGACTTTTGAAAAGTAGACATTTTTTAAATGGCCTACAACTTGAAAATTATTGGATTTACAAAAATTTCGTTAAGACAAAAAAAGTTCAGTTTTTGTTCAACTTTTAAATGCTGTTAAAAAATTTTTTTTTTTTAATTTTTCTTAAAAAAATAAAAAATTTTTATAAACAAATTAATTTTTTTTAAATTTGGACGTTTTAAAAAAATTTTTTTTTTTTAGAAAAACATAGCTGGCAATGATAAGAATAGTTTGCAAAATGTTTCAGAGTGGTCTTCTTGAATTTGATAGTTAAAATAAATTTTTAATTTTGGCGTGCAAGTTTTACGCGCGATGCACTGTGCACCCCAGGCGCGAAAGACCAGTGCTGACGATGGGTTGAAACTTGACTGAGTCTTGAACGCCCAGCGTGGGTAACCCAGAGTTAAAGCAGTCTTTATATCATTGTCACTCAATATTGGTTCAGCATGGGACACCAATGTTCGTCCCATGCTTGATTCAAGACTCGGTCAATCTTCGTGAGTGGAGCTTCAACATCCAGTCTTTATTCAATCTTGAATCAATCTTGATAGTTTATTTATTACCGTGTGCACTTACCAATATTAGATATAAATTAGATATAAATATTTATAAATTATTTAATATTAAAATATTATTTCTGATATTTTTTAGTAATTTTTTATACTATTTAAAAATTATTATTCTTACACGGAGAAACTTTTAATACCACTAATTCTTAAAACTGGTGAGAAATTTTAGTATGTTAGGTTAGATTCAAGGGAAAAACGACATAGGTTATAGAAATTGCTATTGAGACTATCAAAAACACTCATTCAGTATATATTTTACAGTTCTTCATAAGGAAACTAACGAAAATTAGTATGTTGTTTTAGAAAGAAAATAATAATTTTTGCAAAGTTGGGAAAGCCATGAATTAAAAAGAAACACAACAAATTAATTGTCTATAGATACTCATAGAGACGATAGTGATACTTGGATCTGATGGTAGATGGCATTAGTGTATGTCACTGTAACTGTAGGTAAATATATTTAACACGACGTAAGAACCTAACCTATATTATTAACGCACACACGCACACGCAAGTAAAGACACGACGATTGGTCACGGAAACCGAAAGATCGCACGATTCGTTAGAAGTACACAGCTGAATCGTTCTTATATATTAAACGAGTGGAAAAATATGTACCTTCGAGAGAGAGCATTTTTTTAAATAACTTTCTAATCAAATTATGTAAATAAGTAAAAGTCGTGAAAAAAATTATGTTATATTGAGGAACAGTTCTTGAATTTAATTTGGCATGAGGAGACATTCACGTTTATTAATAAAAGGTTTTTTTCTTTCATACACGTGTGAATTTCAACTTCTTCTTCTTTAGAATTTCAACTTCGAAAACATTAGGGTTAGTTCGCGACGTCAGGTGATGGACTCGGTGATGCTCGGGTGAAATCGGTTAAGTCCGCCCGCAGTCCTTCCAAAATTGGTATGTTACGTTAGAATGTCTCTTATATATTCTATCTATATGTGTAAAAAAGGTTAGAATTACCGTATTATTTCACAAACAAAAACTAGCATTTTATTCTTTTCTAAAGAAAAATAAGACTATTTCTAATGCAGATAGTAATTTTTGTACACCGAAGGTTGCTTAATATATAACGAACTTATCATATTTTCGTATTAATGTTGAAATTATTAGCACAACGCACGAAAAATCCTCACATTCTAACGTACTTTTAGAATAAACATAACCAAATATATTTAATATTATAAGAAAAAGTTTCTCCGTGTATTATTAATTATTATTAAATAATATAATAAGTATTATTATTATTGTTATTAAGATATCAATTGGTAAATAAATATTAATATTTATTTAGTGTATAATATTTATATTAATTATATAAGATTCATATCAATAAAGTTAAATTATTATATATTATTTTTTTTTCTTGCACAGTGTCAAATTATTATTTCAAAGTTCAAGAGTTTCGTTTATCTGAAAAATTTTCAGTGAAAAAAATGTTCATTAGGTAGTAATAAATATTTATGCCTAGTAGTTTTACACTAGGTTTAACTGTTTACTGAATATTATCAAAAATATATTTTTCGTCAAACGCGCGCGACTAAACACAAATAACCTTGAGACTTTACAGCGCGACGTTGCGATAAGGTAGTCCAAGTTGGGTGGGGGAAATTCAATATGGCTGACATCAGCTGATTTACCGGAGGACAAACAATGCATTGAATTCAATGGGACAAATCAGTTTTTTAACCATAACTTTTTAAATATTCATTTTTGAACCATAGTGTAATGGAAAATTATTCTTTATTTATCGAAATCTATTTTTTAAAACAATAAAACCAAAAAATTAAATTTTATTGTTTTAAAAAATAGATTTCGATAAATAAAGAATAATTTTCCATTACACTATGGTTCAAAAATGAATATTTAAAAAGTTATGGTTAAAAAACTGATTTGTCCCATTGAATTCAATGCATTGTTTGTCCTCCGGTAAATCAGCTGATGTCAGCCATATTGAATTTCCCCCACCCAACTTGGACTACCTTATTGTCGTGCTCCCACCATCCCATCTACTCAATGCTTTCCCCTCATGACGTCACAGGCGGGGAAAGCATTGAGTAGATGGGATGGTGGTATTTGTGTTTAGTCGCGCGCGTTTGACGAAAAATATATTTTTGATAATATTCAGTAAACAGTTAATCCTAGTGTAAAACTACTAGGCATAAATATTTATTACTACCTAATGAACATTTTTTTCACTGAAAATTTTTCAGATAAACGAAACTCTTGAATTTGAAAATAATAATTTGACACTGTGCGAGAAAAAAAATAATATATAATTTAACTTATAAAATTATCAGAAAAAATATTTTAATATTAAATAATTTATAAATATTTATATTTAATATTGTACAGTGCACACGGCAATAAAGGAACTGAATATTGTAACAAGATTGACCGAGTCTTGAATCGAGCATGGGACGAACATTGGTGTCCCATGCTGAACCAATATTGAGTGACGGCACTGGCATTGATATAGTAGATTAGGCGAGAAGCCTTCCAGCCTTCTGTGGCCGAGCGGTTTAAATGCGTGCGTTGAGAACTTCCGGTATGCGTTAGGGGCGGGGTGCGTGAGTTTCGATCCCACATGCGAGCGAATATTTTTCATTCTTTGTTATAAGCGTTTATATAAAATAATAAAATTGTGTGTTGTGTTGTGAATAAAAAATGTGAACATGTTTATAAATAATGTTAAAAGTCTGTTTAAAATCAAGAAAAAAATGTAACAATTAACAGAAAAATTGTCTTTTTTTACTAAAATTATTTTTTTAAAATTACTATTCAAATGATATTTATTGTTAGTAATATATTATTATTTATATGAAAATAATATAATTATTACAAATAATAACTTATTGTCATTAAATATATATGTATATATACGCACATGAATTAAAATAATAACAATAATATTTATTATTATTATTAATAATTCATATATTCACATTATATTGAATAAACGTGAGAAACGAGTAAATTTGGGAACAGTGGAAGCAGTCTTGTTTCAGTCCTGCGTTAGGCGTCCGCAGCATTGATTGAGCATTGATGTCCAATGCTGAATCAAGGCTCGCGCTGCAGTCTGGAATCGGTGTTACATTAAAGCTTCGATCATTTCTGCTCTCGCTGATTCACTCATGCTCAATCAATGTTGACCAATGCTCGGCCAATCTTTATAAAGCCTGAACTCGGCGTCACTTCGCGCCTGGGACGTTTTACTAACTTAAGGGGAGGGACCGGTGAAATTTCAACTCATCTAAATTTTTGTTGTTTATAGGTGGTTAATATTAATTTTTCTAACAAGTTTTCGTATTTTAAATTATAATATGCTTCGAAAAATTAAAAATATTTAATAAGTTAAAAAAAATTTTTAACCCGTTGCCTGTTTCCGACCCACGGATGGGTCGTGAAAAAGTATGGCCATAACTGTTTCCGACCCACCCGTGGATCGTGTTCACTATCACTCAAAATAAATATAATTTGTTTATAAATTGATAGATATTTTTCTTTACATCAATATTATAATATTATAAGGGTAATATTATAAGGGTCATTAATGATATTTTAGAAAATAATTGAATAATTAGTTATAATTTAAATATATTATACTATTTGAAAAAGTATCAGATTCCGCTGGGCATTTTGGGACAATCATGTTGTATTTTTCTCAAACAGTTAAGGGGTTAAATAAATATCAAAATTTTCAAAAAATAAAAATTTGTATTTCTCTCGTAATTTTTATTAATTGTCATTGCCGATTTTGATATATAATTATTTCATAATTCTGAACAATCAATCATATGGATTTTCAAAAATTTGGTATTTTTCAAAAATTTTAATTTTTTTGAAAAATCAAATTTTTTAAAAAATAAATAAAAATTGTAAATCAGTTAAAAATTACTTTTATTAATTTTCTATAGTGTAATATAATTTCAGGTAACTGAAAAAATGTAAAAAATATGTTGATACCCCTAAAAATGGTCATTTTTGAATGGTTCAAAGTTTACTAGTAGTTTTTAAAAAATTCAACTAATTCCACATTTTTTATAATTTTTCGTTACCAAATTTTTTGTATGCTTTTCTTACGATAATAAATAATCAATCGTATGGATTTTGAAAAATTTTAATTTTTTTCAAAAAATTTCAAAAAACGTGCACAGTGCAGCGCGCGTAAAACTTGCACGCCAAAATTAAAAATTTATTTTAACCATCAAATTCAAGAAGACCACTCTGAAACATTTTGCAAACTATTCTTATCATTGCCAGCTATGTTTTTCTTTAAAAAAAATTTTTTTTAAAACGTCCAAATTTAAAAAAAATTAATTTGTTTATAAATTTTTTTTATTTTTTTAAGAAAAATTTAAAAAAAAGAAAATTTCAGCAGCGAGGCGTTATATATATGGCGTTTATTTTATTATTAAATTCTATTTTCATTTAATGAAAAAATTATATTTCAAAGGTTTAAATATATAAGAAAACATACACTAAATCTCGCATCGATTTATTTAAATGTGTTTGAGAAAAAAATTCCTGAAATGTAAAAAGTAGAGGAGAACGGGGCGAGGCAGCCAACACGGAGAAAAATGGAAAAATGATTTATGCAGTCAGTGTAGTACTCCTTTATAGAATAATATGTGACAGGTACACACTATAGTATTAGAAGTTTCATAGCTGAACAGTTTGGGACTCAACACAAGTTATCCCATTCATCAGCTTAAACAAGACTGTTTATATAGTCTAAGAGGGAATAAGAGTATAAAAAATTGGAATGAGAAATTACTTTCTCATGTAATTGTTAAAAGAACGCGGCAGTGTACAAAACACAAGTCAATAATAGAAGCGAATATTGAACAAATAGTACTCAGTCCAGTTCTTTCGAAAAATGAATGCCGTGCACATAAAGTAGATACCTACTCGAAAACCACAAGTTATTCTCTCTCTCTCACACTAATGGTCGTTCACTTATCTTACCGTTTCACTTACTCTTACTACTCTCAACTATTATGCAGTGCAGTTAAGTTCATTAAATTATTAAATATTGCTGTGAGAATAATTAATTAAACATTTCATTCAAGGTCAATTCACTATTTTGTACACGAAAAAAAAAGAATAATCAAATTTACCATGAGAACTGTCAAACTTAAAAAAGGTTTCAAGGTTATTAAGAAAAAATTAATGTTTTTTATTTATTTATTATTAAATTCTAATAACCGTATCAAATTTAAACTAGTTGACAATATTATTAATTCAATATTATGAATATTGTTGACATCCATACTTACATTAATTACAAAGTAAAATTCACGCATGATCTAATTTATTTCATTGGTAAGGGATGTTTCTTAAATAGGAAATTTCCCCCATCGATTGCGTAGCCGAGAGGCTTAATGTAAAAGCGTGCGATTTATAATTATGCGTATATTTAGTTGTATGGTTAGGTAGGTGTTCAATCCCGTATGATTGTAAGATTTTCCGATGCATTTAGTTGTTAATTGTAAGTATGAAGATGTGGGAAGAATAAATAGAATAAAACTTGTGAATTAATGAATATGAATATATAAAGAGTGCATTTAACATATTTTTCTTTTTTTTTAATGATTGGTTATTGTTTTTTTTATATAAAATTGACGAAGTGAATAAAAGCGAGGGGCTGATGACTCAGAATCCAATTCAACAATAATTTGAAAATTTATTATTATTTGCATGGATTCACATGGAATCGACTGGAATCGTAGGTGACGAATTCTCTGAATCTTGGATTCACATGAAATCGTTTGGATTCGTAACAGGCGAATCCTTATGATTTCTTAAAATTCGGGCGGATTCTCCACGGATTTCTTTGTATTCGTAAATAATCGTTCTCTTACGAATCTTGGATTCGAGAGTGAACAGCCCCTCGAATAAAAGGAAACACTCGTTTCGCGTCGCGTCGGCCATTTATTTTGACAGGTTCCGCGCCTGCGTTCCCTTATTGTGGAAATTTCGAAGTAGGGGACTAAGTCCAGTTTCTCTACTATGCACACTGCAGCGCGCCTTATAATCTTCGCCTGTGTTTCAATGCTCTTTACAGTGACATTTAGAACTAAGGCCCTCTATACACTATACGCAATACCCTAAGATGCTTGATGGAAATGAATTAATGTACTTTTACTGGACTGAGTCCTGTTTTTTCAATATTGACTCCCAGTTTTTCAAACTCTATTTTTCTCAGTGAAGATGGCACATTTTGGTTTGCGAGGCAGTTATTTAAATAGGTTTTTTCAATTTTAATATCGCGTTAGAAAGCTTCTCTTATTGGCTAAAAAAATCGCCATAGAACATTTTGACGTAGGTTGCACTTAAAAATTTCTACAACCCTTTTCCCAAAGGACCACATTTTGGCATATTTGAAAAAACGTGGGGTGAGGCGGCTAACTATTTTATTAGTTAAAAAACGTAACTTAAAGTTACAGTTAGTGAAACATAACAAGGTAGTTGTCCTTAACTTACTTTTATTTTGTTAGTAAACTTCAAAAATTTACATTTAAATAATAGGATATACTTCCGAATAAGGGGGACCTCCGATTTCAATGAAAATTGGTATACCAACGTATTTTGATGCGCTGATTACGAAAATGATAATGAAATTTGGCGCAAATTTATCCAAAGTATATTTTAACCCTTTTTTATGGTATTTTATGGTTTTTTACATTTTTTTCCGAAAATAATGGATTTTAGCAAATAATGATAAGAACATAAAATGTGTATTTTGGTGAGATCTATAACTTTTGTTTAAAAAGTTTTTCAAAATTTTTCGTTTTTTACGAATTATACGCAAAAAACCACAATTTTATGGTTTTTTTATGGTTTTCACCATAAAGATGAAATTTGCGCCAAATTTCATTATCATTTTCGTAATCAGCGCATCAAAATACGTTGGTATACCAATTTTTATTGAAATTGGAGGTCCCCCTTATTCGGAAGTACACCCAAATAATATTATAATAATAACATTAATTAAATTCAATTTAACATTTTTAGGAAATATAAATTTGTTATTCTTAAAAAATGGTTTATAAAATTCAATGTTAAGTTTAAAATGTATTGGAGTAGGAAAAAAAGAGAAAACATTTAGAAGGACCAATAAAATCAACACAAAAAGACGAAAAATTTAGTGTTGGCTGCCTAACCCCACGAGAGTACTTTTTTAAGAAAACATCCACAAAACCCGTAATATTAAAAATATCGCAATTCCATTAACACCATCGTCTTCAGCACTAAATTCTGCATTAAAAATCACTTTACAAGAATTTCATTCGTTCTCCTCTAAAGTAAATTCTTTTAATTATTAAAGGATGTTGTTTTTGATTCCTTCTGTCATAAAAGAAAATACTTTTAAATAAATATTAAAAAGGAAATCCGCTTACGATGTACTCTCTAAATGTGAATTAGTAAAAATGTTTACTAATTTGAATTAGTGACTGACTTTTTGCTTTTGAATTAGTAAAAATTACTATTTATTAGTGAAGTTTACTATTTCAAAAGCAAAAAGTCAGTCACTAATTCAAATTAGTAAACATTTTTACTAATTCAAATTTAGAGAGTAAGGATGTCTTTACAGTTAAACAGATTGTCTTCTCAGTGTAAAGAAAATGATAAACTTTTAAAAATTTATCATTGTGAAGCAATCCGACTAATATATTCAATGCGATGGTAGGAAAATAAATGGATTAAAATGGCATTGAAAATAATCCAATCAAAGCAAGAGTGTAAGGATGAGAGACGAATTATATTGCTTTAGGTGACGTACGGTCATTAGAGATTTTAATTCCATTCAAGTGCGAGTCGATAAACAATACCAGTTAAATCTTATAGTTTCTCTTTGGAATGTTCATATGCCAAGGCATATATGTATTCATTTGAGATCATTGAGAAAAATGCATAGTCACATTAAATTGCTGTTTGATTATCTTCACGAGATCAAAAAAAAAAAATAACGAAAAAATCTCTTTCGGAGATGATCGAAAGATAATTATATCGAATATACTTGGACATTATTTTACACTGACCTTTAAGAACAAACGCTCATCTCACACACTTTGTATAAGAGATGAGTAATATATTTATAAGTGCGGAGAATATTCATATGCAAGCTAATCATCGTAACTTTAATCTATTATTTTCATTATATCGCATCTTTAAGCATAACTTAATTTTTAATTTTAATAATTTTTTTTCCTGCAAAAGAAGAGAACTTTTTGTTATTTTTTATATTACAAATATGATTGATATATTTCTGTGTAGGTACTCGGTAATTGAATTTCATAAGAGTGATGAGATTTTCATATCGCGAAAAAAAATTATGTATTACATGCGCGAATGGGTAAATGAAGGGGGAAAAAAAGTTCCGAAGATACAGATAGATATTAAGAAAGTTATGTAATATATAAATTATTAGAGCAATGCACAAAACTTTCAAGTTATTGATGAAACTTTCTAATTATTAAATATTATAAAATTAATCGATAAAAGATATTTTGCTGAAATCTATTATCTTTGATACTCTAATATAAAAAAAGCAGGATGTAATTATTTAATTTCAATTTAATACTTTGCACATTTATTGTGCAATTTATTGAGTTTATTGAAATTCATTTTTCTAAATTAAAATAATTATAGGTATCACTAAAATGTGTACCAGAGTGAATTTTATCAATTTTAGTAAAATTTAAAATTACTCATGCGAAAATATGGTAACAGGCTTTGCTCTTATCTACTAAAAGCGACTATTTAGTAGTTTTTTCAATTATTATAAATTCAGAAATCAGGTGATTCACCTTGTTTTATCAATCTCAAAATTTTGTTACCAAAACTAACGGTATCAATCAAATTAATCTAAACTAAACAAATTTTAGTTAACCAATGAAATTAATTTAAATTTCACTTGATCTGATTTTTATACTACTAAAACTTTAACTCTTGATAGAAAACTTCAATTATAATTAAAAATACAATACATTGTCCCGTTTACTACTTAAATGAATAAATTATTTTACAAGTTAATTTGTTTTTTCTATAATATTTTTTAGCACCTTTTTTTAAAAATCATAAATCCTTTCATCTATTATATCAATAAAAGGTGATTCCTGTAAATTCGAAGACTAATTTAATATGTTATTACTCTAAAAACTAAATCAGTTGATTTTATGTCAAACAAAAATGTGAATGATAGAAAAAGTTTTTAAAAAATGTTCAATTCTTTTGGATTCATGTTTCTACAAGTTTAAGTTGCTATGGTTTAATTAATTTAATTTAATTTAACTTAATTGTCATGCTTTCTACATTTTAGGATATTTTTTTTATTTGTCAAATTAATAACGAGTGCAAAGCCTGATAGTAAAATGTGCCAAAAAAGTGCAGAAATTTCAGATATTTTAGATTTTACTATAAAATTAAAGTCAAAATTTCTTTATTACTGATCATTTAGTGAAAAATAACTGATATTGATCACAATTGATTTCATCAATTGGTAAAAGAGTGTTTTTCTTTTACCTTTTATATACGTCTCCAAAAAATCGAAAAAATTAATTTATTAAATAATTTTGGAAGAATTTACTAAATATTTAATTAAATTTGATATTGTTTCAAACTTGGACAATCTCTAAGGATAAACTGATTTTGAGCCTCATTAAAAATAGTATGAATTTATAATCTCAAGGATTAAAAATTTGTACAAATTCAGAATTAACTAGATTTTTGTTTTCATTAAAAATAATATAAATTTGTAATCTCAAGGATTAAAAATTTTGACGAATTAAATTCAGAATCAACTAGATTTTAGTCGACAAAAGTTTTATGAAGTTAAAATAAAAATTTAATTAAATTTAAATCAATGACAAAATTTTAGAAATTTAACTTTTGATTTGAAATATTTGAAAAATTTACAGAATAATTATAATAGGTGAAAACTAACGAAATAAGTGACAAAATGAAAAAAAATGTGAAAAGGTGAGTCTATGATCCCTACAATTCAAATTGAGATACTGTAGAGTGAATGTTCATTAATTACTTCAATCTGACAAATTTAACTAATTTTTCATTTACATTTTTTAAATTGCTATTCAGTAACTCTTTCCACTGACAATCACAGTTATTATTTCTTCCTTTTCTATACTAAAAATTATTTTAGTTTTCATTTATTACAGAAATAAAAAGTTTATCAAGATTTGACTGACAATTAATTATTTTTAACGCGATTCAAATCGAGCGAGTTGTTAAGAAAAAAAATTGTATACATAATGTCGAAATCAAAGTTGATTCAATTGTTAGACATATATCTTGATATGAACCATTTAAATTAATGTAATTGCATTACTCACTGCAGTACAACATAATTTATATTATCTCTTTTAATTAATCCAAAAAGGTTTTTGCATTACTATTATTATTCAAGTTTCGGTTCAAAAACTAGTGTAATTTTTAAATTATCCCCGTTTATATATATTATACATTATACATTAGAGTGTGTCTTGTAGTTGATCCAGATTCACGAATACCGTTAATTGTCGAGGGAAGAGAAGGGATTTCAATTATCTTAAGAACGCGAACCTTAAGCTCACATTACGACAAACTTAAATATTCTTCATGTTCGCTTAATTCTTTGGAATCGATTAATTAAAAAACTTCTCTTGCTATCTATATATAGGTGTGTATATATATAGTTATAATAACTTATATCCAACTGAAGAGCTCGTGATTAAAATTTTACATCTAAAAAATCGATTAAGAATTCTTATTCAAATTTAGTGGAATTTTCTATAGGGGAAAGTATATATTAACGAGTCAAAGTTAAATTTAACGAATTTAACTTTTAATTGAATTTTTTTCTGTTATAAATTTTTTTATGCGAATAGAAAGAATTTTAATTTATCACTGGCGCAGTACTGCTATTATGCTTTATTTCTAAGGCTGGGCCTCGAGCCAGTAATATTCAGACAGCAATATTAAAAAATTTCTCGTAAACATCCATTTTGTTTTATACAAGAAAAAAATTTTGTTTAAATCAAAAAAAATGTTTTATCGAACGTATTTAGTTCAGAAAAAATTATAAATCTGACTCATACTCGAACTATTCACAGTTGAGACTGACGTTGTTAGATTTGCACAAAAAAATTTAAAACACTAACTTAAAACTGTATATAGAATCACTAGAATCATTCTATATAAATTCTAGTGAATATTCTATAGAATTTTACTAGAACGATTCTATAGAATTTCTACATGAATTCTACTAAATTTTAGTGATTTCTAATTAAAAAGAATATAAATTTCGTGAAATAATTTTTTGTCACATTATATTATTGTATGGTTAATAAGTTCAATGAATTACAAATATTTAAATGATTTAGACAATTTTTGCCTAAAATTTGTCATAGAAATAAAATGTAAAATTTAATTACACAATAGCATAAAGTTGAAAAATATTATTTTACGATTTTAAATTCTTTTTAATTAAAAATAATCAAAAATTTAGTAGAATTAATGTAGAAATTTAATAGAATCGTTCTAGTAAAATTCTATAGAATATTCACTAGAATTTATATAGAATGATTCTAGTAAAATTCTTCAGAACTTTTTAAGCTGGGATATATAACATAATTATATATAGAAGAAAATTTGTTTAAACCATTTTTAAAAATTTTATAATTCGAAGGAATACAAAAAGTTTTACCCACGAGGAAACAAAAGTAGTAAAGAATAGGGTTGCCACAGTTCAGGGAATTCAGGAAAAACTCAAGGATTTTTATTAAAAGTATTGGAGAAAATTAAATTTTTTTTTTTTTTTTTTTTTATTGTTTATACTCCTGCCCTATTGGCCTTACGCACTTCGACAAGAGTCCCCGAGAAATACTTTTTGGATTAAGCATAACCATTCTACTTAGAAATTTTCTATATATTAACCTAATTTGCGTCTACAGCCGACTTTATTAGGAGTACTCGCATTACGCCTGGACCACCCGTCAATGGGTTTTCTCGCCAGAGAAGAGGGAAACTGTAGAAAACCTCTCTGAGTACAACCGGTTTATCGACAGTCGAGTTCTAATGGTGTGTACCGGACAATAACACAGGCACACGAAAAAATAAAAAAGTCAAAACCCAGAGGTCACACCCCCCTATCCCCATGTTTTTGGGGTCGCTGAAACCGAATATGACCATGAAATTTTTTTTTCATCGGACATTTTCCCGCTACCACCCCCTTACACCTGCTCCCGGGGGTTGGAATTTCAGTTTTAAAAAAATTGGAGTAGGGTGTCTATTCCTATGTTTTTTGGGTCGCTAAAACCAAAAAAGACTACCAAAAACAAATTCTTCCCTCCCTTAACCCCCTACAACCCCCTTAACACCCGCAGGGTGGGGGATCGAAATTCGATATTTCACGAAAAGTCGATTACGGTGTCTAAACCTACGTTTTTTGGGTCGCTGAAACCAAAAAAGACTACCAAAATCAAATCCTTTCCACCCTCGACCCCCTACAACCCCTGTAATAATTTTTTTCAAATAAAACAAACCGATTTTTGGGAAATTGAAAATTAAATATTAGTTATTAAAAATTATTGCAGGGGGTTGTACGGGATTGAGGGTGGAAAGGATTTGATTTTGGTAGTCTTTTTTTGTTTCAGCGACCCAAAAAACGTAGGTTTAGACACCGTAATCGACTTTTCGTGAAAAGTCGAATTTTGACCCCTCACTCTGGGGTTATTAAGGGGGTTATAGGGGATTAAGGAAGGGAAGAATTTGTTTTTGGTAGTCTTTTTTGGTTTTAGCGACCCAAAAAACATAGGAATAGACACCCTACTCCACTTTTTTTTAAACTGAAATTCCAACCCCCAGGAGCAGGTGTAAGGGGGTGGTAGCGGGAAAATGGCCGATGAAAAAAAATTTCCAATGTCATATTCGGTTTCAGCAACCCCAAAAACATGGGGATAGGGGGGTGTGACCTTTGGGTTTTGACTTTTTTATTTTTTTGTGTGCCTGTGTAATCGACGGTGCACATCATTATACCTCGACGTCAAACCTCCCGCTCAGATTGTCTCACGTGCCGGAAAAATACCAACCCAAGTGGGCGCGAACCAAGGGTACTTATACCCTTGGTCCTTAAACGACCACCAACGCCAGGCATCTATCCGACTGAGCCAATCTGTCGGTGGAGAAAATTAAATTATTAGAATTCATAAGAAAATTTTGAATTTTGGTGTCTATTTATTGTTTGCCTTATAAACTATGAAATTACCACAAATTCTAATACAAAACCTCAAATTTTTTCTATTTCTGACAATAATTTCTTTTTAAATAACTTAATTCTTGAAGAACTACTATAAAATAATTACTTATAATTAGTTAATGAATCATTTTATTTAAACATTTCAAAATTAATTTTTTAATTAAACCTTTAAAAGGTTTTAATTTAAAATTTTTTTAAATTTCAATTTTGAATAAATTTCATTAAAAATTTTAAAGAACTCAGATTTTTGAAAAATGTTAATAATTCATATTCTTTTGAAATTAGTAGAATTTTTAAACATATTTAATTAATTATTACAAATAATGGATTTATAGAAGAATTTTAGTTAAAAACAATATTGAATTTTAGAGAAGTTACAAATTATTACATAAATTCAATTATTTTAAAAAGTAATAAAATTCTTCGCAGAAATTTAATTTGTTCAAAATTTTTAAAAAATCCTTTTTAAAATTTCAAATATTTTTATAAATAATAAGATAATAAGATTTCTAATATATAGGTACCTATTTAATTGAAGAATTTCCGAGTAGTCGGAATTTCGTAAAATTGAATTGTAAACAAATGGATTTAAAAATTCTCAAAGAACTTTTTCAAAAATTATTAACAATATTCTTATAATATAAAATAATGATTTTATCACTCGGTCTTCTTTAATTATTTATATTATAAATATATGAAGAAATTGATCACTTCGAGTCGAAGACTTAGAGTGATCCATTTCTTCTTATTTTATAATAGGTACCTAATATTCTTACAAGTCGTTGATATTCTTTAATCTATTAACGGAAGAGTAATAAATGAAACACTAAGAAAAAATCAACTATACATATATTCTTACAAGTCGTTGAATTTGAAAAAGGTTTGAACTTGAAGTTTTTAAAAATATTAATTTCTATAGAAAAATAATAATAATTAATTTTTAATTTTAAATACAACTATTGATATTTTTTAGGGTCAGGGAAAAAGTCAAAATTTTCTCTGGAAATCAGGTAAAATCAAAATTAAATTTTCGTGGCAACCATAAATGAAACTTTGGATTTATTTATTTGAATTCTTAATTAGTATAGTAAGGAGTTAGTTAAATTAACAGGGATTCCTAGTTAAAGCGAAAAAAATTTATTAAGTCAATCTGAGTTCCTTGTTAATGTAATTAGATTTAGAATTCTTTGTGTTCTAAGAAAAATTATGTTTCCTCTAAACTAAAAATCGAAAAAAGGTTCTGCGCGCAATTAAAATTTTAAATTGAGTTAAAATGAAAGTTCTATAAGATCTGATATAAAAGAGAGCGTTTGACATTGGAAAGCGAGCTCTAAAGATTAATAATGATACTTTTCACTATAAAAAAATTTTTGCACTTTGAGATTCTAATTAAATTAATATCAATAAAGTGCCATTAGGATTTTCTTTAAATTCTTGATTTTGATTCTAGATCTCTGATCGAAATTTATAAATCTTTAAAAATAAAAATTTGTGAGAATTTATAAATGTCAGAAATTCTGTTCCATCGAATCTTCAATTGCCCGAATTTTTATTTGACGGGTTCCACGTTAAGTGACCCAGGTCAAAATTTTAAATGTTTGGGATCGGGTTAAAATTTTGCAGAAACAGTAGTTCTATTAGATACAATTAAAAATACCAAATATTATTAATTTATTTAAACAAATATTAAAACTGGAGGGGGTCAAAGTTTAAATTTTTGGTCTAACATGCAATATTTGAAAAATTTGTAGTTTCTTTAAAACAAAACGAAAATACGTTTTCTATTTTGGGTTTTTCTGCTGTTTTTCAACACTCTCTAATGGTGTAAACAAATGTAGAGAAAAAAAATGTTAGACCTTGAAAAATTAAATTAAAAAATAAAATTTCATTTTTTCATCAAATGGACAGTTTTTATTTTTTAAAAAAAATTTTTATCATAAAGGTGAGGTTTTTTCCTAAAAAAATGTATAGGTCAAAACGTGGGACAAGAACTTTTAACTGGTCAAAATAAACATTTACTTCTGCAATCCACCGCCCCTGCTCGTTGTTGGGCTATATATTGTTTATAACAATTGAAATAAATTATTTTATGCTTTATTAATTATCTGGTGGTCATATTGGATGAATTTAAATTGATTTAGATCATGTGCATCAACGAAATAAGAAAATAAACCTCCTTTTTTTAAAAAAGTGTATTAATTTGTTAACTTTGATTTAAAAAAAATTATAAATAATTAAAATCTCCAAAATCTGCCTCGAAGGATGTCTTAAGAATTTATTCCCCTTTAACTTAAGACAAAGAACACTCAAATCGGTTAAAAATTGTAAGCTATAGACATTTTTTAATAGTAAATTGTAAAAAAAATTCCACTGTGGGACGGTGCACGGCAGAAGTAAATGCTTAATTTGACTAGTTAAAAGTTCTTGTCCCACGTTTTGACCTATACATTTTTTTTAGGAAAAAACCTCACCTTTATGATAAAATTTTTTTTAAAAAAATACAAACTGCCCATTTGATAAAAAAATGAAATTTTATTTTTTAATTTAATTTTTCAAGGTCAAACAATTTTTTTTCTCTACATTTGTTCACACTATTAGAAAGTGTTGAAAAACAGCAGCAAAACCCAAAATAGAAAACGTATTTTCGTTTTGTTTTAAAGAAACTACAAATTTTTCAAATATTCCATGTAAATTTTTGACCTGTGTCACTTGACGTGGAACCCGTCATTTACACAAATCGGTTATTTGATAGAACTTTGGTAATTCCGAAATATCTGACAGAATTTTTATTTCTCCGAATAAACATACGGCAGAAAGATTTTGGCAATAATTTAAAAATTAATCAAACGGAAATCATAAAGAAAATAGTGATTGGTTAATTTTATAATTAGAGTCAAATTTTTCTGCCCGATGTTTTTTCGGAGAAATTTTAGTTTCTGTCAAGTCCCTTTCAAATGCCATATAAGCTTTTGTGAGCATCTGAATAACATGACCTTAAGAGGATATCAAAGCAGACGCGATTTTTCTATTGAAGTTCTAATCGAATCAAGTTTGACATCCTCTTATGAGTGCATGGAATTTAAAATTTATATCTGACGAATTTAAAGTTGAGAAGATAAATATAGAGGCACCGAGTAAGATATAAAATATTAGATGTAAAATCTAAAATTATAAGATATGTTAAAAATATTGCTTTATCAAATTTTCATAGTTAGTTTTCATTTAATAAAATTTTGATATTTTAAATCTATTTTTAATTTTTCTTAATCATTTCTTGAAGTCTTGAACCAATTTCATTAACTATGTTATATCTTCTTGAAAAGCACATTACTGCTAGTAGTGAACCAATAAAGCAAGTGAAAACGCTATACACATGATTTTATATTTGAATAAATTATCATAATTTTCTCATTGAAAATCGGATTAGAATAAAAATTTGAAAACTGTATTAGCTGAAGATGCACTGTCAGTCTATCGTTGTCACTGTCAGCACACAAATTAGTTGTTCAGTAACAGAAATAACTAATGCGGGAGGTACCGGTGTGGGTGTTAGCTGTGTAGGTTAGAACATTCTCTATTGTGAGCAGCATGGCAGCATTCTCTGGGTCGCAGGTTATAATCCTACGTTTAGAAAGTAACAGAACGAAGCCCGCTAGTTAAGACTCGCGATATCTTATATACGTATAACTCCACAGCACTATACATGTATATCTATATCCTATCCAACGATCTGCTTTTGCGGTTGATCCTATACCTAGTCTCTGACATGCTTTTTCTATACATCAGCTTTTATTTTTCATCAATCTCTTTTTCGCTTTTTTTCCTCCTTTTTTTCAAATCAGGGACGCATTTCTATTCAATTTCACAAAAAAGATTGACAACTTCAACTGAAGACAGCTGCTCTCTATCGAAAATAATAGATTCGAAAGAATTTTTTTTCTTCCTCAAGCTAAAAGACGTGAAAGATTTCTGAACGAATGTAATACGCATTTAAATCTGATATGTCAATTGAAAAGAAATTCGTAACTCTTACTTGAAGAATGCAAAGAAAAAATCTATTTATTGTATAACTACGATAAGAGTTGTGCAATGGATTCATGACTTTTTTTCAAGGTGTGATGTGGAAAGTTTTCTTAGTAATGAGTTTTAAGGCAATCAATTGACGCTTAGAACAAAACGTCGTTAACGAGAATCGTGATTTATGGGTGTAGAATCTTTTATGGGGTGGGATATTGGTTTTTAATTGATTGCTATCCTTTGATAGTATATTGATTCTTAAAGATTTAATATATTCATTTTTGAGCTACAGTTACGATTCAATTAAAAAAGGTAGAATTAGTTCTTCTAATGCTAGTTAGGATTGAAATATTAAAATATTTCTGAATGCGTTAGTAGTTTCACACTGTAAAAAACAAATCTCACTTTCCAAAATTCTTCTTGAAGCATTTTTCCACTTCTTCTACTTTTACTACACTCAATGAAACATTTGTTTGAAATAACTAAAGTTTGGTTAAATTAACGAAATAAATGCATTGCTATACTATAATAATTACTAATCTCCAGATTTTTATTTTAGTGAAAACTTTTTGTAGCAGAAAATTATAGATTGATTATCTGTAGAAGAATTTGTAAAAAATTAAAAAATCTTATCAAATAACTTATAGAACTAATCATAAATTGGGGTATATAGTAAATATAGTCTTTGAAAGAAAAAATTGATTTCACTTAACCGAACTTTTAAATTAACCTATTTTATTTGTTACAGTGAAATTTGTTTTAATTAATAAAATTTGGTTCATTTTTATAAACGCAACATTTTTATTTAAACGTGTTTATTCCGTTTAACCATATTAGTGATTTAAATTGAGAATATTCTTCAGTTAAACATAATTTAGACCACACAATACTCAAATTAGTTTCATTCAACCAAATCATTTATTTGAATTAAAAAACTAAACTTATTTGCCCTCAAAAAATACATGTGCAAATGTAAAAATGTAATTTTCATCAATCATGATAAAATATATTCATAAAAAAAAATTTGTTTATAAAAAAATATTTATTTGAGGAAACAAAAAAATTCAGCCTTATTTTTTAATAAAAGTACAGGAAAAAATTAAATTTTTAGAATTAATAAGAAAGTTCACAATTTTGGTGTCTATTTTGTTTGCCTCGTAAACTATGAAATTACCACAAATTCTAGTTGTACTCCAATTTTTTCTATTTCTGACAATAATTTCTTTTTAAATAACTTAATTCTTGAAGAACTATTATAAAATTATTACTTATAATTATTTAATGAATCATTTTACCTATTTACACATTTCAAAATTAATTGAATTTTAAAAGAATTGCGTTCACAATTTTTCTAAACAGATGAACTTCAAAAGGTTTTAATTTAAGTTTTTAAAGGAGGATGTTAAAAAAGGGTCGATTTTTGCCCCGAACCGAGAAGTAAATTTCAAGTGAATCCTTATACATTTTGAGCCCAGGAATCGAGTAGTAACCTTCATTTCCCCCCATACCCTCGGGAAAGTGGTGAAAATGAGGAAAAACCATGAAAAGTCCAAAAAATAAGAATTAAGTTGGAATAAGAGCAAAAGGGATAAAAACATATCATAAAATATTTTAAAATATTTTCTGGTCTACAAATAACTGCCACATGCTTGGCTACTGTCGGAAAAGTCGGAAAATTTATGAAAATCCCTTGAAAAATGTAAGAAATTCTTTTTAAGTGGTCAGAATCGGTTTAGAGTAGAGTAAAGTTAATTTAAACTAATTACAAAACAATAGATTTTTATTATTTTGACTTTTCCTGAGTTTTCCGAGATTTTCACACATTCTTTGGACATAAGAGAAAAGTCTAGATATCATTGTAGATATAAATTTGTTTTGTAATTAGTTTAAATTAACTTTACTCTACCCTAAACCGATTCTGACCACTTAAAAAGAATTTCTTACATTTTTCAAGGGATTTTCATAAATTTTCCGACTTTTCCGACAGTAGCCAAGCATGTGGCAGTTATTTGTAGACCAGAAAATATTTTAAAATATTTTATGATATGTTTTTATCCCTTTTGCTCTTATTCCAACTTAATTCTTATTTTTTGGACTTTTCATGGTTTTTCCTCATTTTCACCACTTTCCCGAGGGTATGGGGGGAAATGAAGGTTACTACTCGATTCCTGGGCTCAAAATGTATAAGGATTCACTTGAAATTTACTTCTCGGCTCGGGGCAAAAATCGACCTTTTTTTAACATCCTCCTTTCAATTTTGAATGAATTTATAATTAAAAAAAACTTCGATTTTTGGAAAATTTTAATAATTCAAATTCTTTTGAAACTAGTTAAATTTTTTAATATATGTTTAATTAATTATTACAAATAATGGATTTATTAAAGAATTTTAGTTAAAAACACTCAAAAATTGAATTTTTGAGAAGTTAGAAATAATTGCAGAAATTCAACTATTTTCAAAAGCAATAAAATTATTCGCAGAAGAAAATCTTTATAAATCAAAAAAAATTTCTACAAAATTCAATTAGTTTCAAAAATTTGAATAAAATTCTTGGCAAGATTTCAATTATTTTCAAAAATTTACCTCAATTCAATGATTTTCAATATCTACTATTTTAATAAAATTGTCCACACTAATTCAATAACAAAAATTTTAATACAATTTAATTTAATTATTTTCATAAATAATAAAAATTTACCAGGAATTCAATTAACCATTTTTAAGAAAATGAGCAATTTTAAAAATAATAGAATTTAAAAATTTTCTAATTTAAATTTTTGTTGAAAACACTAAAAAAAATTACAAATAATTGCAGAAATTCAATTATTTCAAAAAAAATGAATAAAATTCAATTACGCTCAAAATTTGAAAAAAATTCTTGTAAAAATCCCAATTATCTTTATAAATAACAAAATTCTTCTCCAAAATTCAATTATTTTCATAAATGTCAAAAAAATTCTTGTCCTAATTTTAATTATTTTAAAAAAATTTTCTAATTTCAATGATTTTCAATATCTACTATTTTAATACGTTGATAGGTAAAATAACTTTTTACACGAATACATTCGGACAAGTGGTTTTTAATAGGTATAAAATGCTCCAACGTTTCGAAATCAATACGATTTCCTCATCAGGGAGTCTACAAAATAATACAAAAAACAAAAATATAAAATGAAAATACGAAGACATTAAATAATAATTTATAAACATTAAAAACAATAAATAAAAAAACAAAATAGAAAGAAATACACGAAGACTTAAAATGATAATTTAACAGAACATAAATAAATAAAACAAAATTAATAAATAGAACAAAAATAAAAAATTAACAAAAAAAAATAAAAATAAATAAATAAATAAAATAAAACAATAATTAAAATGAACATAAAAGTCATTCAAATTTTCGGATTAAAAATCCTTTAAGGCGTACTTGCGTTTGCAAAGGCAAAAAATAGGTCTTACTTTAATGTTTTTTTTCACAGTCATTTTATTTAAAATATTGAAAACGATTTTTACACCTTAAAGTACATTATAAAAACTACGAAAAGAAAAAATTGTTTTGTTTTTTAACCGTTATTTACGATTCGTAGAGGGCCCCAAAAATTGTCGATCTCAAATTTGTAAGAGTTTGCGGTGCCCCCTATAGAGCCGCTCCTGACAGTCTAAAATCAAAACAACAAAATTAATTCTTTAGTATACATTAATACCTAGTGGACATGATATATATATATATATATATATATATATATATATATATATATATATATATATATATATATATATATATATATATATGATATATATATGATATATATATATATATATATATATATATTTAAAAAAAACGAAAAAAAAACGAAAATGCAGTACTGTTAAAGTCAAACATTCAAAAGGTAAAAATCATCATTTCTTAAAAATTGACTTTAAAAGTACCGCATTTTCGTTTTTTTCACTTCTTTTTAATTTTAGCATATAAGTCCACTAGGTATGAATGTATGCTAAAGAATAAATTTTGTTTTTTTGATTTTAGACTGTCAGGAGCGGCTCTATAGGGGGCACCGCAAACTCTTACAAATTTGAGATCGACATTTTTGGGGCCCTCTACGAATCGTAAATAACTGTTAAGAAACGAAAAATTTCTTTGTTTTTGTAGTTTTTATAATGTACTTTAAGGTGCAAAAATCGTTTTTAACATTTTAAATAAAATTACCGTGAAAAAAAACATTAAAGTGGGCCCTATTTTTTGCCATCGCAAACGCAAGTACGCCTTAATTCTTTTGACATGTAATGTAAAACATTTTATTGGTAAGATATTTTTATTGTTTTCTTTATAGTGACTTTTATGTTCATTTTAATTATTATTTTATTTATTTATTTATTTTTTTATTTTTTTCTATTTTAATAAATTTTCTATTTTAATAAATTTATTTTAATTTTTTATTTTTTTCTATTTATTAATTTTGTTTTATTTATTTATGTTCTGTTAATTATTCCCTGATGAGGAAATCGTATTGATTTCGAAACGTTGGAGCATTTTATATTAAAAACCACTTGTCCGAATGTATTCGTGTAAAAAGTTATTTTACCTATCAATTTAATAAAATAAACTCGGACGTAAAAGTTTTTTCAATACTATTTTAATAAAATTTCCAAAAAAGAATTCAATTATTTAAAAAGATTTTAATAAAATTTAAACATTTTTACATTAACATTTAAACATTTAATTATTTTTATAAATAATAAAAATTTCACAGAATTATTTTCATAAATAATAACTTTTTTTGAGGAATTCAATTATTATTTTCATAAAAAATAATTTAAAATTCTAGAAAATAATTGAATTAAAATGATGAAAATAATTTTGATGAAGTTACAGTAACAATATTCCTCGCAATATTCTTATAAAATAAAATAAAGATTTTATCTCGCGGTTTTATTTTTATCGGCTTTTTTATCTCTTCATGTTTTATAACAATACTTGTATAAGTTGTTTAATTTAAAAAAGGTTTAAATTTAAAATTTTTGAATGTCTTATAGGGTAAATGCACTAGTAGTCGGACACTTAAGGATACGATCTTATATTATGCTTTTTTTCTTGAAATAGCAAATATCTACTGTGTTTATAAGCACATTATCAATTAAATGAGTTCTTCAGGATTAAAAATCATGTAAATTTGTTACAAATACTTGAGTATTTAATAAAATATAAACATTTTAATGAAAAATTACGAATGCTTTAGTAGTCGGACACTTTTTTTCCTTGTTTCTATAGTCGGACATCTGTCAGATATTTTGGATTTATAAAGTAAAACAGATCATTTTTTAATTGCTATCGGCTGGAAAATGGAATTAAACCATACTAGAAGTTATTAATATAATATTTAAATCGTATAAGTTTTAAAATTTATGATTAATTATCAGCAAAACTTTGTGCTACTCATTGCGCTACTCGAAAATGGTTGTATCTATAGTCGGACACCACGATTTTTAAAATATTAAATAAAATATTTATTGTTTAATTATTTTGTAAAATAACACTAATTTCATAAAATATAGACTTTACACATTCGTCCAGTATATTTTTTTAAGTAAATATCACAATGCATTATTATTTATTTGCCAAAAAACATGAAAGTGTCCGACTACTAGTACTGTCCGACTATACCCGCACTTACCCTAATTCCTGTGGAAAATCCTGTTCCAAAAATAAGATTAAAAATAGGAATATTGTGCAAATATTTTTCTTCTTTTTCTAAAACAAAATAATAATTTTGTGAAAAAAATTGTGATTCATAAACAAAAATAATGCAAAATAAATAAATTTTCTATTCCTTAATCACAGTTGTTTAACAATTTTCTAATTTTGTTTGGAAGTAAAGAACAAAAATCTGCAGAATTTTAATTTGACAAAACATAATATTTAACAAAATTTTAGTCTTTTAATAAAAAAAGTGAAAAAATTCTAATCGTTTCTATTTGTCATTACAATTTTGAATTAATTATAAAATAAAAATAATTATTACATAATAATAATATAATATTACAATCTATCTGAAGATAACAAAAAACAAAAGTATAAACAAAAGACAACTTCAGAGTGTAAGGGACAGAAAAAGTGAATGAATGAAAGAACATTCAAATTACTATAGTTAATTTTTTATAAATTTCTTCGCAATAATTCAATTATTTTCATAAATAGTAAAATTTTTTACAGGGATTCAATTATTTCCATAAATATTAAAATTTTTTTTAGGAATTCAATTATTTTCATCATAAACAATAAAACTCATGGCAGAATTACAATTATTTTTAGTACAATTTTAATCAAATTCCTCGAAAAATGTAATTATTCTTAAAAATTTTATTAGAAGTCGACAAAGAATTCTATTATTTAAAAATTTGTTGATAACATTTTTTATGAGAATTCAATTTTAAGAAATATTCAATTATTCAATAAATTATTTATTGTAATTGAATATTAAATGCGTTATAGCATGAATTTTTAGAAATAATTGAATTTTGAAAAGGATTCAAATTAAAAACTTCGAAAATTTGAATGTTTCATACCTTTAACTAGCAATTCTACTTAGTAGAATTAATTTTTCTGTAAACTTTTGATTGAATTTTTTTTTGAAATTATTTCAAGTTTTTATTTTCTAATATATATTTAATTGAAAAATTTCCGAATAATTGATATTTTGTAAAATTGAATTGTAAATAAATGGATTTGAAAATTCAGGGTAAAGTTCAGGGTAAATTTATTTTTTATTGCAACCCTCCTGAGGATATTTATTTGTTTTAAATTAAATTTTTTTTAGACATAAATAAAATTTTTATTTGAAACAAACAAAATTTTATTGAAACTTTCTAAAATTTATTTGAATTAAATGAAAAGTTTTGATGGCTCTGAGTGAAATACCTATATCTTTTTTCTGAGTGACCCCAAATAGCACGTGTAATATTTTAGCAAGCTTACACGCAATAATATTATTACTGTAATAATATTATTACACTGTAAAAAATTTAGGGAGTTAACGGACTCGGGAGTTGGGAGTGAAATTTTTTGAGTTAAAAATCAACTCCAAAAGAGAGTTAATTTCTAACTCCCTTCATTCAACACCCGCGCGAGTTATTTTTTCCTTGGGGAGTTAGCATTTGGGTGTGAAATTTTAACTCTCTTTATTTAACTCCCCTGGCATTAACTCCCCAATGGGTGCGACTTTTATAGACCCCCCGGGGGAGTTAAAATTTAACTCCCTTTTTTTACAGTGTAATAGAGAAAAAGGAAAAGCTGCAATCTTGGAACATTTGGTTTAGTTTAATAAATTTTGCGTTTGAAGAAAACAATGTTCGGTTAACTTTATAGCAATGCATTTAAGTGGTTGATTAAACTAAAATTTGGTTGTTTCAAACAAATTTTTTTTGCGAGTGTAATACTAATATTAATTTTAAGGCTGCCGGCGTTATAATATTATAATGTTAGTATAATAATAAATGAAGTATCTTATTTTTAGAAGAGATCAACAAAATATAATAAAAAAATGATAAAAAAACAAGGTACCATACTTTCCTTTTGTGATTTTGTTTTTGAAAAAAGTAATTTAAGACAAAGTATAATGATAGAGTATAAATAATTAAATTACAGGCTTCAATTGATGAAGGAGCTTATGTGTGTGTGTGTGTGAGTATAGTGTGAAAGTGTAGCAAATGAGAGTTTTTCTCTCACTCGAGAGATTATAGAGTGCCATACTTTTTTTCGTATATACATGATACTGTGCCTAATAATCTTCATAGACTCATTTGCCATACTTTTTCTCAGAGGCAGAAGACTTTCGTTTCTCCTCCTAAATCACTCCCACGATTAATAGCAATTTTCAAATGAAACACCACGGTATTTTAACCCTTTCACAATAAATACACATCCTCTTTGTTTGCTATATTTCTTTTTGTTTCCTCTCAGAACATTTACAATTTTTATTTGCGATTTAAAAATTTTATTACTCGTCACGTTTGATCGAAAGAGGGAAACTATAAACGGTTATATCTTTTCGGATTAAACGTTGTATATACAATATACACAATCGAAGTGTTTACTATCCTTTTTTACGGTTTTCTCTTTTTTATATTAATTTTTTTCAACTTTTGTATATATGGTTTTATTTTTGTATAAATAAATTGTTTTTTATATTAAAAAATATGGTTTTTATTCACTGAAAAAAACAATAATGAAACTTTATAAATGTATTTTTCAATTTGTTAAAAATCGGAATTTAATATTTCTGGTTTGTCAAAACACTTTTATAGTATTTAGTAAATATTTGTTAAAAATCTAAAAAAATATTTCATAGAACATTTAATAAGATTTAGAATTTTTACATTAAAATTTTACATTTTATCATTGTTCCTAAACTATAATTATAAGATTTCATACCGTTAACCAAGGTATAGTTATTAATATTTAATTATTTTTCATTTACTTCTTCACAAAAACTTTAAATTTTATAAAAAATTGTATAAATTTTTTTTATCTATTCAAATATGTATAGAACATGCATTCAAAAGGTCTCTTCCAAGTTTTTCCATAAAAAATTTTTTTTTGACGTAACTATTTAAAATTAAATTTTGTTCCATAATTGCTTCTCAGTTGGGGCAATTAAGGAAAAATTATTATTTTTATTATAAAAGTAAGTAAAACATATTTTCTTTGTCTGGACCATATAATAACTTACTACTACATATTATAAAATGATAAATAAAATAATAAAAAATCTTTGAAAAAAAGTTACAGTAAAAAATTTTTATTGAGATACTTTTGAAAGTTTACAATAATATTTATTTCTTCTGTGTGAGTAGAAAACTAACTAACTAAGAACCAAATTAAAAAAAATAATAATAAAAATACTTAAAAAAAACTTGCACGTTCAATATTTGAAAAATATCCATTACTAATTTTTTTTTATTTTTTAATTTAAAATTGTGCTTCATACCCTAAAAGATTTTCTAATCTTCAAAATATTGCGCAAATCTGTTTAAAATTTGTTACTTGGGGGTTTTTAGGGTCGCTGATTACGAATCTGAAGTCATATTTAAAAAAATCGAAAATGGCGAAACTGAGTTAATTTTAAAAATTAATCATTAGAGGATTAAATTCGATTTCGTAAACAAAAACCTATAACTTTTCATTATTTATAAGCCTTCTTCCTGAATCTGCTAAACAAAAAATAAAAACACATACAAAATTTAATAATTCATATATTTTTATATTTATTTTTGTGAAAATTTTTAACAATAATAAAGGTCGTAAATTAAGCTAAATTTTCTTGCAAAAATTAATTTATAAATCTTGTGAAAATTTTGATACAAGAAAAGTATTTAATATTGCACCGAACCGACCGCTAAATCAAGGTTCTGGTGTACAAGAAAAGTAGGATTAATATTTCAAAAGTGCATTTAAAACAAAATTACAGAATTTAAGTTAGTTATTTATTTATTATAATATTTATTTATTATAAAAAACATACGTTTCTGATAAAATAGATATAGCAAAGATATATTTTAAGTTTGATTTAAATAAAAGTTGTTTGAATCAAATAAATCGTTTTCTTAATGTATTTTGTTTTTTTTAATACCTAACAGTGGTTTTGATTCGAAATCTCCTTGTTTGGTCACTTTTACACTAAAAAAAAAAATTTATTTGATTCAGATAATCGATTACATATGTCTATTATGAAATAAATATTTTCTTGAATCAAATAATTTTTATATAATCAAATAAATTATATTTGAACCAATAAATTCTGTATTTGAAGCAAATACGATTTAATCTCCCTAATTTGAATTAGTAAAAATGTTTAATACTAATTTGAATTAGTGACTGACTTTTTGCTTTTGAATTAGTACATTTTACTAATAAATTAGTAGAAATTACTATTTATTAGTAAAATTTACTAATTAAAAAACAAAAAGCAAAAAGTCAGTCACTAATTCGAATTAGTAAACATTTTTATTAATTCAAATTTAGAGAAATTGATTTGAATAAAAATTATTTGATTCAAGTAAATAATTATTTGATAATAGACAAGTAATCTCTCTAAATTGGAATCAGTTAAAAATAACTGATTTAGAAGCAAAAAGTCAGTCACTAATTTAAATAGTGATATTTTTACTGATCATTTACTTAAAAAAATAACAGGCTGTCAGTTAAAAATAACTAATATTTCATTGGTTTTTTTGACTGATTCAATTAGTCAAATTTAAGTAATTTTTCAGACTTTGTTTTTACTGAAAATCAGTCATTTTTTCACTAACAATCAGCTATTTTTAACTGATTCAAAAGCAAAAAGTCAGTCACTGATTGGCAGTTAAAACTATGATTTTAGAGAGATCGGTTATTTGAATCAAATAAATTGTTGCAGTGTAAATGAATTAAAATAATAATAAAATTAATTAAATAAATAGTATTTGCAACTATTTGAAACTATCATGAACATTTTATGACACTTTCGAAACTATTTTGCATTTCGAAATTCACGTCAAAATTTTGTCCTTGGTTTTGATTCCCAGCAGTGCAGTGCCAGTGTTAGTCCCCTAATTTTTCATAGTTTTAATTAAAAAAATTGTTTTTATGTTAATAAGTTATTTCTATATTGAATAAATTGATTCTTCGCTTAAAAATTGTTTTAATATTAGGTTATAAATTTGATTGAAATATTAATAAATATTATTCGTAAATTTTTCTATAGGTATTGGTGTCGTATTAGTGACTGTGAGTGCAGTGGCATGGCGAGTGACCTGTCGAGAAAACTGCGGGAGTTTCTTTGGCTTCACGGGTATTTCGGGAAGGATTCCACCAGCAAGGCCAATGCATCCATACGCTGCCATGATTTATCCCGAATTTCAATTCAGGACCCCACCTCCAAGCTACCAGGTGAGGCGCATTTTCTCCTTTAGTGTACACCAATCATATATCCATTCAAGAACACGATAATAAATCGTTTCTTCAGTTTTCTTGGCTGACAACTCCTAAATTGCATTTTTCTCATGCACTTAATACTTATACCGAAAATATTCATACTCATACCCCACCATTTTTAAATAAATATAATTTTTATACCTTGTGAAAAATGCCATCGCACAAATTTTAATATACGCTTTTTTTTCTTCATTTAAATTTCCATTTCCAAGAACAATATACATTATTCAAAATTTCATTTTAAGAGTGAATTTCAAATTTTTATTTTCAAAATTTAATATTGAAACGAAATGTTATTTAGTAAGAATAAAAAATTTTATCTTTTTGTTTTGTGGCAAAAAAAAGAGTTACTACAGGGTTCAATTTTCTCCATTTTTGACAATAATTTCTTTTTAAATAGGTAACTTAATTCTTGAAGAACTATATTATAAAATTATAACTTATCAATTATTTAATCAATCAATAATTTTACTTAAATATTTCAAGATTAAATGAATTTTAAAAGAGTTGCGTTTACAATTTTTCTAAACAGATGAACTTGAAAAGATTTTAATTTAAAATTTTATAAAATTTCAATTTTGAGTGAATTTATAATTTTAAAAAACTTCGAATTTTGGAAAAATTTTAATAATTCAAATTCTTTTGAAACTAGTTAAATTTTTTAACGTAGGGGAGAGTGGTCCTAAGTTGGCCGTGGGCCTAAGTTGGCCACCCTGCATTTCTCAGAGATGGTATACTGGACGAATCTATAATTTTGTGGTATGATATATTGATAAACCATGATATAATTTATGGACCTAATTATAATCTAAGATTCTTCTACGCATTGTGAGGACAATAATATTGTTTTTGACCAAAAAAATTTGATTTTTCTTGTTTTTTCGAGAGCAGCTACAAGAGATAAATAATTAAAAATTTCTAAATAAGTGTGTGCGCTAGTTCCTTTATTTAATGTTGTAATAAGAGGTTCTTTTGATTTTTTAAATAAATTTTTTTTATTAGCGTAATAATTTGAAACTTGTAAAAATCTACAGTGGTCCTAAGTTGGCCACCTATTGTTTTTGTTTGTTTTTATTTATGTTTTATTTCTTTTTTGTGTTTTTTATCACGAGAAAGACCGTAAAAGTGTAACGTAGGAATTAAACAAAGACAAAAAACAAAAAAAAATGGTTTAAAAAACATTAGAAAAAATGAAGTACAAAAACGCCTGTCTCTACAGCCATCCACCACTGAAAATAAATGAAATAAAATATTGCTTCATTTTCTAAACAAAAATAGTTATATAATGCGTTTTTATTCTCCTAAATGTATCAAATTTGTAAAATTTCTGCGTAATTGAAAAGAATATGCATTTCTTCCTTATACTCAAGCGAAAAAAAGTGGTGGCCAACTTAGGACCGCTATTTCTGAAATGTCCAAAATGCAGCTTTTCACGATTTATTGTATTAAGACTACAAAAGTCATTCTATAACGTTCTAAATACCACAAAATTATAGCAAAACGATCTCTGAACACTAATATATACTTGCCGAAGTGATTAAATTTCATTTTGTTACTATTTTCGACCAATTTGCTTAGGCGGCCAACTTAGGACCACTCTCCCCTATATTTAATTAATTATGAAAAAGAATGGATTTATAAAAGAATTTTGGTTAAAAATAAAATTGTATTTGCAATACAATTTTAATAAAATTTTTCGAAAGAATTCAATTTATTGTTTTTAAAAGTTTTAAGAAAATTTTTCGAAGAAATTAAATAATTATTTTTCAAAATTTTAATAAAATTCTTTGCAAGAATTCATTTATTTTCATAGATAGGTAGATAAATTATTCGAATGAATTCAATTATCTTCAGTACAATTTTGATAAAATTTCTCATAAGAATTCAATTATTTTTAAAACTTTTAAGAAAATTCTTCGAAGAAATTAAATTATTTTCAAAAATTTTAATAAAATTCTTCTTCGAAATTCAGTTATTTTCAAAGATTTTAATAAAATTCTTGGCAAAATTTCAATTAATTCAAAAAAATTTACTCAATTCAATGATTTTCAATATCTATTATTTTAATCAAATTTTCCAAAAGAATTCAATTATTTAAAAATTTGTTGATAAATTTTTTTATAAGAATTAAATTTTAAAAAACATTCAATTATTACGTAAATTATTTATTTTTGTATTAAATACACTGTAAAAAAAGGGAGTTAAATTTTAACTCCCCCGGGGGGTCTATAAAAGTCGCACCCATTGGGGAGTTAATGCCAGGGGAGTTAAATAAAGAGAGTTAAAATTTCACACCCAAATGCTAACTCCCCAAGGAAAAAATAACTCGCGCGGGTGTTGAATGAAGGGAGTTAGAAATTAACTCTGTTTTGGAGTTGATTTTTAACTCGAAAAATTTCACTCCCAACTCCCGAGTCCGTTAACTCCCTAAATTTTTTACAGTGTAATTGAATTCTTGAACCTAAAATTTTCTAATAAAAATTAATTTAAAAATAATTTTCTGTTTAAATTTTAGATAATAATTAATAATATTATTAATATTAAAAGCATTATAGCATACATTTTTATAAATAATTGAATTTTGAAAAGAGTTTACATTAAAATCTTTGAAAATCTGAATTCTTAATACACTGTAAAAAATTTAGGGAGTTAACGGACTCGGGAGTTGGGAGTGAAATTTTTCGAGTTAAAAATCAACTCCAAAAGAGAGTTAATTTCTAACTCCCTTCATTTAACACCCGCGCGAGTTATTTTTTCCTTGGGGAGTTAGCATTTGGGTGTGAAGTTTTAACTCTCTTTATTTAACTCCCCTGGCATTAACTCCCCAATGGGTGCGACTTTTATAGAATCCCCTGGGGAGTTAAAATTTAACTCCCTTTTTTTACAGTGTACTTTTAACTAACAATTCTGTAGAATTAATTTTTTTAAAAGAGTTTAATTAAATTTTTTTTGAAATTGTTTGAAGTTGTTGTTTAATATATATATATATATATATATATATATATATATATATATATATATATATATATATATATATATATATATATATACTTTGCCGAGAGTGATCTTGACATTGTAAAGATTCATTAACATAGATTAAAGAGAAAGTATAACGAGATAAAAGATGGAATAACTAGATTTTGAGGTCACGTTATGAGTTGGCAAAATATAGCATTTGATAATTTGAACGTTCACTTACTTTTCAACATTTCCGAGAGAAATTATAAATTCCCAGCAATTATTTTATTTTCAATAATTATAAAAATAAAAAATTATTTTCACTGTCAATTTAGAGTTTTATAAGGAATTTCCAATATATGTATATATTTTTTTTCGGTAATTAACTGAGCCATTTAAATATACATACACAACTTAGACAACAGTTTTTGTACATGTATAAATAAATAAAAAATTTTATTTGGAAATAAACAAAATTAGCCGTATTAAAAGCTTGTTAAAGCTAATTATAAACTATTTAAATATTTACAACCTTTACAACCTAGACAACAGTTCTTCTGTGAATAAACAAATATTTTCATTTTCAAGTAAACAAAATAATAGTTGAAACAAAACAAAAATTAAATAGTAATACTATGTACGAAAGTGCATTTTTTGTAACCCCTTTAATAATAAATAAATAATAAGAATTTTAATAATATGAAAATAACTAATAATTTTTTTTTTATTTTTTTTTATTTTAAATTATAAACGGGTTTAATAATAATGAATACGTAATAACACAAATAATAATATGAATAATAACAATGAATAAAAATAAAGATATTTTCTTTTCTGAAACTGTTTGAAACAAAAATTGAGAATTAAAAATAGAAAGAAATTATTTTAGTTCTTATTTTCAAAAAGTGAAATTATATAATTATCTCTGTGTAGAAGAAACTTTTCTGGAATAAATAAAAAAAAATTGTCGAGATTCGTGTGGATATTATTATTGCTGAAGTAATAAAAGAGAAAAATTGTTTCAAGAAAATTCTTTTCATACATCAGCCCCAAAGGCAAAGTTGAAATAAAAATTATAACTCCCATTCATCGTAGAAATTAAATCACTAATTTGCAAAAGCACAGATACAAAGGTGAACTGATGTTTTCCGTCTTTTTCCTTTTGCATTGGGGAGATCTTATTATATGCACTTGGTAACGAGTCAAGAAGCATTTCGTGAGAGAATTTATGATTTTATGAATATTTTTTTTCCGCTGTGCACATCCTGAAATCGGATAAGTTTTTTATAGCCAACTTTTGTTTACTCGTTAAATCGTAGTAGCAAAAAAAAAACTTTTTTCTCTTTTATTGTCAAACACTTGATATTCTATATATTTTAATCTCCCTCATTATATAAATGAAGGCACAGAATAAAAAGAATATTTAACAGTATTTAGATGTTTACTTTTTAAATAATTAATTTAATTAAGCAGTTATTAAATTTTTGTTATTATTAATTAGTAATAATAATAATAATAAAATCGAATAATAATAATAATAATAAAACCGAATAATAATAATAAATTAATTAAATTAGCCAATATGTGAAGCGCGTCCTGCGCTCAAAGCACTGTTTTCCATTTTTTATTATTATTATTATGCAAATTACAAAATTTTTATTTTTATCAACTTTAATTTTAGAATAATTTTGGATTCAAAATTTAAAACAATTCATTTATTAATAATAAAATTCTTCGTAAGAAATAAATTATTTTTAAAGTTTTAAGAAAACTCTTCGAAGAAATTAAATTATTTAAAAAAATGTTAATAAAATTCTTCGCCAGAATTAAATTATTTTCGTAAATAATAATATTCTTCAGAAAAATTTAATTATTTTTATTATTCTCAGAAATTTAATTATTTACAATATAATTAATAAATTTTAAAAAAATTTTCAAATCGATTCAAGTATTTTTAAATATTGCAATACAATTTTCCTAAAGAGTGAATTCTTTAGATAATAGAAAGTTATCTTGAAAGTTTTGATAAATCGTTTTATAAGAATTCAATTAATTTTATAAATAATAAGTTTCTTCCCATGCGAATTCGATTATCTATTTTTAGTACAATTTTTATAAAATGTCTCAAAAGAATTCAGTTATTTTCAAAAATTGTAATAAAATTCGGCGAAGAATTCAATTATTTTCGAAAAATTGTAATAAAATTCAATAATAAAATTTTTAATTACAATTATTAACAAACAGAATTATTTTAAAAACTTGAAAGTAATGCGTAGTAAAATTCAATTATTTTCAAAATTTTCAGTTAAAATTATTTTAAAAAACTATTATTTTCAAAAAATTTAAAGCAATTTTCTAAAATAATTGAATTATATTTTCGAAAAATTTAAAGTAATTCTCCAAAATAATTTACCTAATTATTTTCAAAATTTTTAATTAAATTCTTCTTTAATTAATTATTTTAAAAAGTTTTAAGAAAATTCTTGGAAGGAATTAAATTATTTTCAAAATTTTTGCTAAAATTCTTTGCAAGAATTATTATAAAGAAAGAAGAAGAAGAAAAAGAAGAACACAAGAAAACCTTAATTTAAAAATTCAAAATATTTAAAAAGAAAAATTATCAAAAAAGGTAGAAAACAAAAAACTAAACAACTAACTTCAAACTGCGAACAGATTACAGGAATACAATGATTATTAATATAAAAGATAAAAAATTATGTCTAAGTCTAAGGGAGCGTTCACAAATTACGTAACGCTAATTTTTGAAAATTTTGACCCCCCCTCCCCCCATGTAACACACTGTTACATACATTAGCGCCATTTTTTCTGCTGTACATAACAAATAGCTAGGCCCCCCCCTCCCCTTTATAATGTTACGTAATTTGTGAACGCTCCCTAATGTTTATTTATTGAAAAGAAATTTTATTTTTTTATTTAAATTTTATTGTTTTCCCAAATTATCACTAATCACTTTTTTCTGATAAAATGTAATAATTTGTATTAAAAAAAATAAAAAGAATGTTAAAAAGAATTTCTAACATACACGTTCCTTTTTGTGATAAAGCGAATTTTTATCTCTGTAAAAAAAGTTAATGAAACTTTTTTACAAAATAAATATCAGATTTTCATATTTTATACATTTATGAAAGGAAATATCGTTACAAATTAAATAATTCTCTCTTTCCTTTTTTTAATGATTTTCTTAAACAAATCTATAAAAACTATTGAATAACTTTGTTTTATTTAAGTCTAAAATTATTTCAGGCCATTGAAAAAAAAATTTCGTGCTTATTAACAAAATCGCATAATTCTTTTATTGTAAACTGAATTATATAATTGTTTAGTAAGAAATAATTTCGATAAAAAATTCTTTCTTTCTCTCTCTCTCAAAAAATGTATTTTTCAAGAACATTCTGACATTTTTCATTTTTTTTCATGGATAAAAATAAAAAGCTTCTTTTAATTAATCTCTAAGCTCTTTTTTTCGAAAAAAAAGATGAGTACCGTAAAGGTAATATGGATTACGTTTAAAATGAAAAATTGCCACTAAAAAAAAAGGGAAAAGAAGAAAGACTGAATTCTTTTTTATTTTTCAGGCGAGTATGCAGGAATATAGACTTCGATTGTTACTGCTGGACCGTCTGCAACCTACGTCATCGCCACCGCCAACTTATAGGTCGAATGCTGGAAGCATTGTGACGCCTTGCACCACAACGAGAGAGAGTCGACCGCCGAGTTATTGTGGACGAGCGAACGTGACACCAACAGCTACATTGGTACCATCGAAAAAGGACGCGAATCTCGTCAGGATTGTTCAAACAGAATCCGAGCCCGTCATTCTTAGTGGCGATCAAACGCCTCCGGTTGCAGCTGTCGAAGTGTTGGCCCATCTTTAGCTTGGCTTCACTTTAATAAGGATTCCCTCAAATCCTTTATTCATGTAAATATACCGAAATTCTATTCAAAAAAAGAGAAATGAAAATGATAAAAACGTTTTCACCACCAACGAATTACAATGCCACAAAGGAAAACTGTTTTCCTTCCTATCCAAAGATTATTCTGCATTTAAAAAAAAATCAGATATCTCTCTACATCTCTGGAACTTTCATTGAAAAAAATATTTTTCTTTTCGTGAAGAATTTTTCGCGATTTAAAAAATTTTCTTAATAAACAATTATTTCGCAAATAGAAAGAATGAGAAAAATGAGATTCTTTTAAATCGTTTGGTTTGAAAAATATATTTTCACTATATTGAAAAGAGATGAGACTGTATGCAAATTTCGATTAGTTTCTATATACATATATACCTGGAGGTTAACTATCGCGAATACTAATTATTATGTGCGACGTGAATGATTTCAAATAATAATAAAACTGAGATATCTCGACCAGTTTATGAGATAACTGGGAGGGAATTTCTTAGAAGAATTTTTACAACTACCTGACTTCTATCACGGTTTCTTATAGAACAAACTTCTTTAATGTGAGAACTAAAGAAAAAAAATAACATCTTTTATTATACCCGCTCACCACAAGTTTCAGAACTTAAAAAACGCTATATGCATTGTCTTATTACATTTTTATTTATATTCCATCTATTTTTACCCTAGGGCTTGAAATTGGCCCATTGTTACGTAATTGGAGAAATCAAGTTTTATTTTCTTCCCACATTTCTCGATTTATAATTTAATTTTTATTTCAACGAAAAGAAAATTTATTTTTCTGCGGCTAAAATAATTAAAAAAAAGTATTTTTAAAACCGTGAAAAATATTTTTCCAAAAAAAGAATACAAATTCCTGAATTGATAGATAGATATGAAATATAAATATTATATTATATAGTATACAATAGTATATATAAAAAAGAATATAATTCGATGAAAAAAAATATTGAATATAATGAATTTATAAATATATATATAGAATGCCTTAGAAAAATTGAAAAGATTACTATTATTAAGATTGCTGATAATTCAGGGTGGGTTCTTGCCCCTGTAATCAACTTACAATATCCTGTTGAACAAACCAGGTGTGCAAGCAGTGTATTGGAACAATCCAGGAAGAAGAATAAATTACAGAATCTAAATAGTCACTGGGTCACTGACCGCACTAATAATACACTTCCAACTTTTGATTCAGTAAAATTAATGTTACTTCGAAACTTTTCAGGAGACAATAAAATATCAAATATTTATAATACCGTCTCATAATATTAAACATTTTCCATTCCAAATATTTTCTCCAAATATTTACATTCTTCAAATTGTTCACATTTTTGTCCAACAAAAAAACAAATATTAAAGAAACGCCAATAAACATATAAATAATTCCATGTGATAGTAAAAATAAGTAAAATTAGTTCTCGGATTGATAATTAAATTATTGACTCGAGAATTGATGGAAAAATCAATTTAATAATATTCGTTCCCCAAAGTAAGTAAAATTTAATAATTGAAAATTATTAAATCGAGTAATTGAGAATTATTATTAAATTAAAATAATTAAAATAAATTACAATAGGTTTAATTAAAATGCAATAAATTAAATTAAACTACAATAAATTTAATGAAATTGCAATAAATTAAATTAAACTACAATAAATTGTTAAAATTAACAACAATTCAAGATGAGGAAAAATACAAGAGTGTCTTTTGTGACGAAAATAGAAAAGAAAACAGTTTTCTCGTTTTGTGGTGGCTTTAGATAAATCTTGAAAAAAATTAAACGACTCTTTCGATTAAGACAGCTGGACTTAGGGGTTTTTTTTTCTGTGACAAAGCAGCTGTTTGAAAGTGTCTCTAAAAACTTTAGGTCGTAAGTGGAAGAGAAAGAGAAAACGACCAAGTCAACTCTTCTCTATTTTTGTCTGTAAATAGTTTATGAGTCGTTGAGATTATAAAAGAATCTGCGTCTCAAAAAAAAAGAAGCTTTCGATGTCTTTATTCGCTTTAGAAAGGGCTTCGTTATCTCCTGAAACTTCCAAAATGAACTATATATACATATATATATATATAGGAAGTAAATATAGAGAATGGTTCCACGAGCGTTCCAGGAACGGGTTTTTTTCGTTCTTAACCGAAGGGTCAATGATTTCGGATCCTCATCATTTATCTAAAATGCTTCTCTCGTATTCTATAATTTATCTAGCGTGTCCTGAAATTCTCACTTTTTGTTCCCCGCCTAATTCAAGTAGGAAGTCTCATCAATTTTAAAAGTGGCTTTCAACATTTCGTATAGAAAGACAACAATCAACAATTTTTTATTGTTGAAATCTATTTGAATGTATTTTTTGTGAATTAAAATTTAGTATGTAGAACTTTTCGAATGGAAAAATTTAGACGTCGAATTTCAGTATTTTTTGAATTTTAATTTAAAAAATTTAATTTTAATTGCTGATATTTTTAATTAATTTGTATTTTTCTTTGTACTTTTTCCCTCGCGTGGAAATGATCCTAAAATTGATGACTGAATGAACCAGGATGTTAAAATAATTGCAAAGCTTGGCACTGATCGATTAACTTGACTTGAGAAGAAAATTAAGAATATTAGATTAACGATATTCATGAATTTAAAATGTAGCTCGACGTTCTGAATAGGAGTGTAACATGCGTGCCTTAGCAATCGGCATAATCATACAAAGTTGATTGTGGATTACTGATATACATATATATATATATATATATATATATATATATATATATATATATATATATATATATATATATATATATATATATATATATATATATATATATATATATATATATATATATATATATAAATGTTATAATGCACGCGTGTGAATCGATTGGCGTAATACCGATATGCTCATAATGGTTGCATTTTATGTCATGATTAGCAATCTAAGATTCCGATTTCTTTCTTTTTTTTAAATTCCAAGTCTTTCTATCTCAAGACCACAAAAAAATGGGATTTCTCCCCAAAAAAAGTATTTTCGATAAAAAAAAATTTCATCTGACTTTAAAATCTCTTGTAAAATATTTTCACACTTTTCAAAAATTTGAGAGAAATACTACAAAATTAACTAAAAATATACTTCACACTAAACATTTCAGAAGGAAATTGAAAATTTTTTAAATCTATGCAAAATTGCTTCCTTAGAGTCTGTATCGTATTTTTTTATTAAAACGATTTTGCATTACCATAAATACATTTTTGCGGATTAAAAAAAATATTGAAACACTTTTACAACACGAGCTTATATATAAATGGAATTTTTTACAATTGAAACTTATGGAACTCTTTGAAAAGTTCGATTTTCTCCAAGTGCCATTTTCGGACTTTTATGGAGTTCCATATAAAATTTTATTTTCCACTCCCCCGTAGCGACAATCTGGGTCCTTTTCATTTTTTTCGACGAAAAAAAGAAGCAATATTTTCGTTTCAAAGCGGAAAATTTTCATTTTAAAGTCAAGCGATTTTTTTTACGATTCATCATTTTTTTTCCTATACAGTACATACTTTTTTTTCATTTCTGTTTTTCTTCTTTTTCGAAGAAGAGAAAAATTCTTCATAAAAAGAGAAAATAAAAATTTGAAGAGTTGAAATTTCTATTTTTGTTATATCAATTACAAACGGGTGGAGATAATTAAAGAAGAAAAAATGATGAATCCAAGATCAGTGTCGCATTCACACGAGAAATAAAATTAAAAAGCGTGAAAATCGTGCTACTTGTATATTTCTTTATATATATATATATATGTTGAAATTAAGCTGACCATCATCCAACACTTTCATCCTGTCCCAAATCCAAAGTGACTTTCTTTGCAAGGCTGAAAAACACTTTCTTAAAATATATATATATATATATATATATATATATATATATATATATATATATATATATATATATATATATATATATATATATATGTGATATCAATCGCACCCACATGACTCGACCGTATTTCCTTTTTAAAATGCAGAATGAATTCTGTTGGGGAACAATGCATGATTGTCATAGAAGAGGTGAAATAAAATTTTTCGCACGAATTTCTATATAAAACAACAGAGAGTGCCATATAACTCTAACGGATGTTCAGCTGATTAGATATATATATATAAATTTTTCTGAAAACAGTAGTTCATTACTTGTGTACTTTATAACGATCTTAGGTTGAGTAATCAGTGATTTTATTTCTCGAGTTATGCACGGTAAAGATATACAATTCATACTAGAGATCTTTTTCCGCAACTGTAAATTCTAAATAGGAGAATTGAATTCTTAAAAATACAGTAGTCTTGTCATTAAATTTTATAATCAAAATGTTATATTTTAACTTTTTGAAATGTGAAAATTTACGGTAGGACCACTAAATGTAAAATTTGATGAAATTCGAAAATGACGAAATTTTACAAAATGCAGTAGAATATCTTAGGGAACATTTTCCAATTTGAGAGTTTTTACTGTGTAATATAGAATTGAATTTTTTCCTATATAAAATCCTAGTTTCTAGATACTGTAAAATTATTCTGTAGAAAGAGAAAAGTAGTAAAAAATATGAAAAATAGGAAAATAAAATATACTAAAGATATAGTAAAAGAAAATACTAAACATAGCAAAAGAAAATACTGAAAATAGATAGTAAAAAGAAAATACTAAAATTAGCAAAAAATAAAAATGGTTATAGTAAATGATGAAAATAATGATAAATAATAACATTCATAGTATTATAAAAATAATAATACTTTTGTAAAATAATCACAGCAAAAACCGAATTTTAACTGCAAATTTATTAAAAATACAGTAAAACCTCTTGTAAAATATTTTTCCATTCGACAGTTTCTACAGATTTGCCAAAGAAAAAAGGACATACCGAAAAAAGAATTAACTTGTTAAATATTTAAACAAAAATTAAGATTCCAGGACACTTTTCCGAAACTTTCCGAATCGAAAATTTCGAAACTTATTGTTTCCGAATTTAAAAAATGTTATTTATTCAAAAAAAAGTTTTATAAAATGGCAAAATGATGAGCCACAATTCTTAAATACTCAAGAATGCGATTTGAATTTTTGTATTCGTCGTTATCCAAAGCAATTAGTCTTATTTCGAAAAGGAAATAATAATTTTCTTCTTCAGGAATTATAACTGTATAAAAATTTGACAAAGTCTAGAACTTTTTCAATACATTAATTCCCATATGGAGAAACTATAATTATTGTATTTCAAAATAATTAATTGGATTAATAGACAAATTGAAAACAAAAAAAATGTACAATACTTTTTTTGTTTTCTTATTTTCAATTGTTTAACGATAATTATTTAAACAAGTCAGTAGGAAAAGTTCTGTAGAATTTTACTATTATACTTATTTTATTGATTCTATAGAATTTTTCTATAAAATTTTCTATAAGATTTTTCTAGTAAAATTTATGTAAAATTATTTACAATTTATTTAGTATTGTAATTTATAATATTCATGTACTCTATTCGCTTCATTTCGTTTATGAGCGAATTTACATTCCATCTAGTCGACAAATTAATTAATTGTATTGTCGCGAAATTCAATTAATATGTTAATATTAATAATTTATGACTCATTAATATCTATAAAAAAATTGGGTAAATTTCTACATCTAATATTTACTAGAATTTATATAGAAATTCTATTGAATTGTTTTAGTGCAATTCTATAAAATGTTTACTAGATTTTATGCAGAATCATTCTAGTATAAAATTCAAAAGAATTTTTTTGACTGAAAAATTGTTTATTTCTTTAAAACTATTATTAATTCAACGTAAAAAATGAACAATTGTAAAAATAATTTTTTCCTGTACGTCGTATTTTGTTCATAAAGTAGTTATAAATAAATACGTTTTGATAGATTCTCTACTAAAAAATGTAATCAGAAAATAGTAATTGAATAATTGAATTTGTAATTTGTAATTCATGAAATTCTCTGGGAACCAAAATCTAAACAAATTTTTACTTCATTTTAAAAACAAAAATTCAAATTTTATTCTTCAAAAACTCCCTTGAAAAAAGGAGCTTTAAAAGTAATTGAAAAAAATGACGATGATCCGAATATAAAAAAGAAATTTGCGAAAACTTTGTATTTATTAAATATAAATATTTAAAAAGTATTAGACATATATGTATTTTAGAAAGACTTGTTGAAGGTGAAATTCAAGACAGTCGAAATAAGAGCCACGAGAACAATAAAATGCGTAGTGTATAAGTAGATAGAATAAAAATGGCCAAATCCTCGATTGTATTTGTATGAGATGCGGGAGTTGTGTGTGAAACAGGTCGAACCGATAAGAATTCTTTCTTTCCCTCTCTTCTCTCTTTTTTTTTTAGACAAATACATTTTTTTCTAATGATTTTACGACACGAAAGTAACTGTCTGGTTAACACGATCTTATCGGTTTTTAATGCTCTCTGCAAACAATGAACATTAGCAAAAAAGCATGACGAGTGTCAATGCAACGCTTTGCGACATGACGTTAGAAACAGAAAGAAGAATGTACATCCGAAATTAATTTTTCCCAATTTTTAAAATTTTTTAATATTTGAAAGTTTATTACCTAATATTTTCGATTTCAAAGAAAATTATTTTTTTCAACCTAAAAAAATATTTCTTTATTAAATTTTATAACTTAATATCAGATGTAAATTTTTTATTTCTATGATAAACTGAAGACGGAATTTATCAAGAACATTTCCGATCCAAACAAAATCTAACAAATGTTTGTTTTTCTCAAAAGTAAATTTTTCTCTTTTGTTTCTTATCTTATATAATAAAATGTAAAAGACTTTCTCCAGTAATGCAATTGTTCTGATTGTAAAAAATTGTGGGTAGAAAATATTTTCAACAATTCAGTAGATAAATATTCGAATTTTAAATGTGGTATAACAAAAGAAAATAGAATTTTATGATTCAAAGATTTCTTGTTATTCGTTAAAATGCGAAAAGTTTCTGAAACAGAAAAAAAAAATTTCGTCTAAGCGTTGTAGCCATAAATAATAAGATACTTTTAAAGTACCCGCCCAATGTATTCAGCTTTTATCGAGAGAAAAAGTCGTTGTTTGTAAATATATTCTATAATATAAAAATAATTATAAAATGTATATTTGTTATAAAAAAAACAGTTCTTCTGCTTATTGTCGATAGACTGTTAAAGGCTGGACTCCAAACTAAGAAACAAAAAACTATGTAGATTCAAGAATCAATTTATATTTTTTTCATTCACGTCGAATTAAATCTTGCGAAAAAATATTATAAGCACATAAGAGAATAAGACTAATACTGAAAAACAATTATTATTATTAAATAAATTATCGAAAAAGAAAATTGATAAGTCAGGAAATTCATTTATAATATAATTTTTCTAGAATATTTGCATGGAAAAGAAAAAATTATTTTCAGAATTCCGAAGAGCACAAAATATTGTCATATAAAATAATATTTTTTCGCATGGTTTTTCCATAAATAATAAAAAAAATTTACAAAAACTGAAAAATATAATAAGATTCACATTGACAATTATATTTATTTATATAATAATTATTTGAAGAAACAAAAATGTAATTTGCGTAAATTTAATTTTGACGTGAAATTTTTAAGGATTCATTCAAATAAAAAAAATATTAAAAAATCTATAAATATCCTATAATATGAATTAAATGCATGATCTTAAAGTATTTTTGTAAACGTCTGTTATTTAAAGAAAAATAAAGAGTCTTTTGAAATTCTAGCCTACAAATTGTGTCTCTAGGACCAATTTACAATGTTGGTAGGATAGTTTTGGGAAAAGTGCTTGATACTCAATACCAAACTAATGATTCGTGATATGAGAAATGTTTATCATTAATTAAGTCATTGATTGAGTAAGTAGTTCCTTAATATTGGAGAATTTGTATATTGACGAAAGTAAATAAAATATATTTATCTGACTATATATATACTATGTCTTCTTTCTACCCTTCATTATAAAAAAATGTTTAATTACTATTAATTAAAAAAATTATTAAAATCTATAAATAATAAAATTCATAATTCAAAGAATAAATTTTCTGAATTTATTTAATTTATTTCTGAATAATTAATTTAAATTAATATTAATTACAATTTAATATGTTCATTTGAGCGGATGGGAAGAAGAACTCGCCGAGCGCTCAACTGAAAGGGATAGTTCCAGTCAGGTAGCAGTGTGTGGCCCAGAGGCGCTCACTGCTACCTGACTGATATTATCCCTTACAACCGCGCGCTCGGCGAGTTCTTCTTCGCATCCGCTCATTTAGTTACATTTTTTAATTTAATTTCTGTTTAATTATTTAATTTTAGTAATGTACAATTTAATTATATTTTCATAATGCGGTGCAAAAAAGGGCACTTTTTTGCACCTTGTTATGAAAAATATCGTTCGTAACTAGTGCTAGCAGTTGCCAATTTTTGAGCTTCGCTTCGCCTACAGTTTGTTCCAAAAAAAGTGCTCGTTCAAAAATTGCCAACTGCTCGCACTCGTTACGAAATATACTATTTTGCTTTTAATTATTGAAATTACAGAGATCAGAAAAAGTCATCTTTTCACCTTTTTGCACCTTTTTTAAATTTTTTGTAAATTTTCCTAATATTTTTAATCAAAAGTTTAGTTTCTAAACATTTTTAATTAATTTGTATTTTAAAAAATCTTTTCTTAATTATTATAAATTATTACTAAATATGTACATTATTTTACACTATAAATTGTTAAATTTTAATTTTTTAAAATCAATATTTTTAATGAAAAGTTTAGTTTCTAAACATTTTAAATTCATTTATAGGGTAAGTGTGGGTATTCCTGCGAGTGACACAATTATTGCGATTTTTAAAAAATTATTATTTTCATTTTGAAATACACGCCTAATTTTTTCAAAATAATTACAAAAATTATTTTGAATCTTACTTGATAGAATAGCTCATAAAAATGTACATTCCGACAATTATTTATTTATTTATTTAAATTTGAAATATATTATGACAGAATTCTGTGAAATTATCAAATATGGCAGTCATGAATACATATTAAAAACCATTGATATTTCCAATATTCACTATAGTATACACGTTTCAGTGTTACTAATCAAAGAAGTACACTTTATTATTTGAAAAATATATTAATTTACCCATATATTATTGATTTTCAATTAATAATACTTAAAACTATATTAGTAGCAGAATTTTTACTGCATGTTAGTATTATTGCGATTTTTAAATACGTTTACTGCGCAACGCATACTAAACATAACCTCTTTTTTGACAACCAGCGCGCTATGCGACACCTGATTTTCTGCAATAATGCTCGCACAATAATTGGTGTTTCCTTGATAAATGTCACACAATATTAATCGCGAGTCAACAATAATACATGTGTTGACAATTAGTTTTTAATTTACTTTTTTAAATACAAATAAGTAACGAAATTTGATTGAGTTTAATGATTTGGAAAATATAATAATTGAACTTTAATTTGTAATTGAAAAAACTGCATTTTATTTTTTCGTAAACTTAGACGAGCTTCGCAAAGTTAACCTACACTAAAAATTCGCAGAAATACCCACACTTACCCTATTTTAATAAATTTTAATTTGTTAAAACTTTTGTCGATTAAAATCTTAGTTAAATTTAAATTAAATTCAACATATTTAATTTTTGAATTTTTCAATTTATCTTATTTTTAATGAAGCTCAAATTAAGTGAAATATTTTAAATAAATATTTTTTAAAATTATTAACTTCAATAAAAATCAGAAACGTAAATTAAACATTTTCAAAGTTTATAAATTGTTTTTCTCAAATATGACGCAATATTATAATAAAATTTGAATTCGAAAAGGATTTTATTAAAAATCTTGGTACTTGTTCAGTGTTTTGAATAATCTGAATCACTGTTAACTTAATATATGGGTGATTCTACAAAATCCCAAGTAGAAATGTAATACTGGCATAGTACTGATCTTGTACTGACTGCCAGTATTGCAGTACTGACTCCAGTACTAAGTCAGTACTGGGAAAACCCTGGCTGGTAACGCTGTCCAGTACTGATTTTTACCGGCGGTCAGTATAAGCTCCTTATTTAATTATTAAAGCATGGGGAGTAATTTATTGAATACTAATAATTATTATTAGTATTAATTATTATTAATTAATTATTAGAATTCCTTTTATTAAAATAAGTTTTAAAAAATATTTTTCTTATTTTTTCATTATTTATTTAAATCTTATTTATTTAAATTAATGACTAAATTATTATTATTACTGGTTATTAATTATTTAAACTTATACTTTATGTAACACTGTTAAGAATTATACACAAAACACTTAAAACTAAGACGGAAAAATATCGCACGCACGGGGGACCGAACCCTAGACCTCGAGGACGCAAGTCGAATACACATACCGCATAGCCACGCAAGCTCGGGAGTTATCTCGCATAAACTTCCTTTTGAATTGTGGGACCGATATATAAGTACATATATCTTTATATACATTTTATCAAGTCATTATGTAGTAATTAATAGATACATCATAATAATATGGTAAAAATTATTAATATAATTATTTATTTATTATTTATAATCTAATTATTTATTAAAATAATAATAAAAAAAAATTTATTTAAGAAAAATTTTTGTTAAATAAATAAATAAAAATATATATACAGCTTTAAAAAATAAAATTTTTTTTATTATTAATAATACGTAATAATTCTAAAAATAATTAATTAATAATAATTTATTATTATATTATTAAAATATATCTATTAGTTAATAATAAATTAATAAAATGTTTGATATTATTGTTGATGAATAATGTTTTTACAAATCTTTGCAAATATTTTAATTGTTAATAAATCAAACGATGTTTAATGTTTAATTACATTATAACAAATTTTGATTGTTTTTTTAACTCCTTCGCAGTACTGATTTAGTGTTAAGCCAGTTTTCTGCCAGTACTGATTTTAGAACTTTTCTAACTCCGACATAGTACTGATTCGGTTTTGGAGTCAGTATACTCCCAGTACTGATCGGGTTCCGAAAGTCAGTACCGACGGTCAGTACTGAGTCAGTACCATGTCGGTGTTTAACTCCGTCCTAACTCCGGACATTTCTACTTGGGAAGAGGGAATTTTGATGTCTGAACCATGTTTTGTATATTAATTTTGGAAAGAATAATTTTACTTTTAATAAAAATTGTAGATCTTAATGGTTTCTATTATGGCACAGAAAAAAAACCGATGAAAAAAAATATTTTTTTGCAAAAAATACACATTATAGTGCTAAATTCTCATTCGTCTGGCATGTCCCTTTGGGAGAATGATAGTTGTAGATTACTAATATGGAAATAATTATGATGTTTCTCTATATCTTATTTATAAAATATCTTCGCGAAGTTTGTCCCCTGAATTTGTTATCATTCGTCTGGCAGTGCAAAAAATGTAAAAATTATTAAAAATCAACATTCTGATGAAGTGACTGTTCGTTGTAGTTGTTAATCAAACTAAACTAAATGTGATACCAATCGGGTTTTATTGAATCTTCTAATCTATTAACCAAGATTTCTCAATTTGTGACGGAGATTGTGTTGTGACCAGACAAATTCTCATTCGTCTGGCATACATTTTTTAAAAAAATATTTTATTTTTTGGTTATTCTATAGACTTATGTTTTGTAGATTATTATTCTCTAAAAGATAGTACTGAAGGATTTTTTCGTTTAATGTTATTTTTCTATTTTTTAAACAAAAAATGCCAAATTCTCATTCGTCTGGTTCTTATTCGTCTGGCACTTTTGAGATAGGATGTATACTATATCACTAAAAATAGCGTAAAACTAACAATTTTCAACTATATTGTTCGATTTTCTGGTCTTAAAATAATCCTAATTAAATTTACAAGAAATTGCTATAACTGATTTTTCAATTTTCATTTCGCATAAATAATTATGTTGACATAAACAAACAAATGGAATAAGTATTTTTTTATATAAATAAAGTTTAGCCCACTAAAATCAAAGTAGTTCTTTATTATTAGACACTTGAACTTACTTTTACAATTCTACACGGAGAGAAATTTATAGTAGTGGGTAACATAATTGTGGTTAGGGTGACCATCTTTAATGCTACGTATACAGACAGCTATCTAGATAGTCACCGTTACCATCAATATCATCAGGAGTAACATCTTGGTAGTACGGGGTAGCATAACTATATTTTTTTTAGCATCTGTGATGGTTGGCAGTAGCATAATGATAGTATCGTGTAACATCATCTTTTTAACATCAAAATCTGACTATCCATTTCTCTCAGTGTATAGTAAAATGTTTATTAATGAAAAGAGTACATACACTGAGAAAACGATTTATTTGGTTCAAACATATTTTGTTTAAATCAAACTTAAAATATTTTTGCTATACACTGAGAGAAATGGATAGTCAGATTTTGATGTTAAAAAGTTGATGTTACTCGATACTATCATTATGCTACTGGCTACCATCAAAGATGTTACAAAAATATAGTTATGCTACCCCGTACTACCAAGATGTTACTTCTGATGATATTGATGGTAATGGTGACTATCTAGATAGCTGTCTGTATACGTAGCATTAAAGATGGTCACCCTAACCACAATTATGTTACCCACTGCTATAAATTTCTCTCCGTGTACATAAAATAAGGGGACGAACGCGTGGTTGAAAGGGATAATATCAGTCAGGTAGCAGCGAGCGGCTCAAGGCTTGTCTCTGCTACCCAACTGGTAGTATCCCTTTTAAGCCTCGCGTTCGTCCCCTTATTTTATGTAGCCCTTCAATTGTGCTTATAGAAACAAATAGACCATCTGTAATTTGTTAAAAACAATTATTAATTAAATTACAACAAAAATTAATTAAACTGATGACTTTTATTGATCCTCGTAAAAATCGTTACTTGGGGGTTTTCGGGGTTGCTGATTAAGAACCTAATGTCAGTTTTAAAAATTTTTCAAATTTAAAATGGCGGATCCAATATGGCCGACGATTTTGGAGAAACTTAACATATTCGTCTGAAAATCGTTACTCGGTGATTTTCTGTTTCGCTTATTACTAATCCGAGGTCAACTTTTTTCAAATTAACCATTGTTTTTACAATTTGTTTAAACAATTTAATTATGTTTTTTAGTTCTACTACTATATTTATAGTTCATAGATGTATAAAAATAAATAAATAAATTTTAAATAATTTTTAATAATCATAATTAATTAATTAATTACAATTTATTATTATTATTAATTATTAATTAGTTAAATAAATTAAATAAAAATAAATTAATGAATTATTAAAAAGTAAATTCAAAATTAAACTCAACGTTAAAAACTAGAGGTGTTCTCAAAGTATTTAGTATTCGATTTTTTCGGGTACTCGATTTCTTTTCAGTCCTCGGAAATTTCTGTATGCATCAAGTATTCCGTATTTTAAATAATCTTAAACTATCTGATTCAAAAGTTGCGAAAATGTTGGTAACTTGTAAATTGTTAGCTCTAACTTTTCCTCTAGGTTAATAACTTATTTAACGTCGTTTAAATATATTTTACAAAATCAAATTTAATAAAAATCGAACAATTTGTTTAAAATTATTTTAATTAGATTCTTAATCAGCGACCTCAAAAACCCCCGGGTGACGATTTTTAGACGAATACGATAAGTTTTTTCAAAAGTCGTCCGCCATATTGGATCCGCCATTTTGAATTTTGAAAAACTGACATTGGATTCTTAATCAGCAACCCCGTAAACCCCCGAGTAACCAATTTTATAAAAATCCATTCATTAATTTTTATGTTAATGTGAATTTTCTTAACACGATTTTAATTCTCTGGATAAATTGTTTATAAATAACCATAACTTTTGTAATTTTTAATATTTTGTCTGGCCACTTATGGATGTCTTTATTAGTACCATTAACTTGAAGTTAAAATACTTTTCAGACCTTAAATGAGAAAAAAATGTTGTGTCCAAATTTTCTTGATTTTCGTCCTTCGTTTGTAGAATCACCCATATATAGTATCAAACTGCAACGAATTGATACTAAAAATGTGAATCAAATCAAAAATTGATCTACATTTTTGGCATCAATTTGATCCAATTTAGTATCAGTTTGATACTTTCAAGAAAACTGTGATTTCAAAAAATCGAATTTTTATTTATTCCTAATTTTAATTGATAAATAATTGTCAGTCCTATCAATAAATTTTAAACATCTTAATTTTTAATTATGAAGAAAGAAATAAAATTACATACCTAGTCAAAATGTTAAAAAAATAAGAAAATAATTTTACATATTCCACAAAATTATTTGTAAGATAATTTTTTGTGAGGAATTCAATAGTCATAAATTATTAAAATCATAATCAGAAAATATTTTAATCCTTTTTGAATTTTTATTTTTCTTAAAAATTGGTGTATTTTGAAATCCATGCATAATTTTGAAGAAAATATGTTTCTAAATCCACAAAAAAATTGCCAAATGAAAAAATTGATTTTCACAATTTTTAACCATTTTTTTGAAAAAAAACCTTTGTTATTAGACTGAAAATTCTAAAAAAAACCATTGTTATTCAATTCATTTGCTTTTTTCTAACTAATTTCAGATCATTATTTTTAATATTTTTATATATAAAAAATAAAAAAAAAACAAAAAAAGTAGGTTAAAATTATGATTTGAAATTAGTTAGAAAAATAAACAAATGAATTTCTATGTACAAAAATTGAATAACAATGGCATTTTTTGGCATTTTCAGCCTAAAAACAAAGATTTTGTTAAAAAAAAATGCTTCAAAAATTGTGAAAATCAATTTTTTCATTTGGTATTTATTTGATTTATAGACAACTATAGTCGTTCATTTGATTCAAATAATTTTTTTTTCAAAGTAACATAATTATATTTTAATTCTTAAAATAAAAAATAAAGTAAACATTATACCTAATATTATTTTGAATAATTATTCAATAAGTACATTAAAAAAATTTTTCTTTTAAATCAGATGGTAACAAATCCATTTTTTTACCCTAATTTCAATGAATGATTATTGATGAATAATTAATAATAAATAAACGAAGGGTGATAAAAATAAGAATAATTAAATTTTTAGTTATTTTTTTCATTGTACTGTACCGTTAGATGGAAATTTACCAGCAGATGGTAACTTACCAACAAATGATACGTGAGTATAGATCTTATCATCTAATGGTAACTTTAGTGACACTTTAAAATTTTACCATTAGATGATAACTTCTAAATAATTGAAATTTTCTATCAGAAAACATAAGGAGATAAAATACTTTCGGGCGCCAAATTTAGGTGTCACTTTTAATAAAGAAAAGCTATTTCTGGAATTTTGCCCTTGTTTCTGGAAATTTAAGTCGATTAGCTGAACTAAAAAAAGGACTCACGAACGTATTTATCTGATAAGCCTCTTGTTAAATAATAACTAAAACATTGTAATAAGAACTTTACATGTTTTCATGAAAATTTTCTCATTTATATTATTATGCAAAAAAAGTGAAATATACTCTCCTTGCATATATGCTTCTAAGCAGGTAACTTAAACAGTTATGCGAAAGAGATGATATAAGTCAAGTATAGAATTCAAAGTTTAATGAAATGTTAATTTAATACAAAGTAAATATTGAAATAATATTTATGACAATGAAAAATTTATATTTTTCTAATATATCGATATAATTTCATTTTTCCTATATTATATTAGCTCTTGAAAAAAATGATAAAACTAATAAATAAAAAAAACTTGCTACATTTATGGAAAGCACCTTATAAAGTAGATGAGTACAAAAAAAACCTGTCGGGTCATTGATACTGAATCATCATTTTAGCCTTGAGATCAAATTTAGAGACTGATGATGAGAAAAAAAAGAGTCGTGAAAAAAATTTTCGTTTTTAAACATGAAAACAATAAATTTATGAAAATATATAAATTTCATTTATTTCGAAAATAAAACAAGAAAAGATGAGAAATATGATTCATTTCTGAAATACAGAAGGGGATTTAAAAAGAGAATGTAATATCCAATTTAAAATAACTGCATTTTTTCAAATAATATATAATAATATTGGAAATAGAGACAATATATAATGACAATGATAACAGAGTTGTTGAAGATTTTGTACTTTATTTTCAATACCTGTGAAACAAATGATATAAACACGTGGAAAACGAGAATGCTAACAACAGTTCACGTACAATATATATAATACTTGAAAACTTGTCATAAACTCGAGAAAACTTTGTCTAAACTATTTTATTAATTATACGATATAGAAACTTACATTAAACAAGTATTTAGAATTATTGTATTCGAATATGAAATCAAAAACTTTAAGTTTTCAAATTACTTCAATCATATTATGTTATTATGTAGTTTAATTAAAATACCAATTAATAAATTCTCATAGCGAAAATTAAATTTATTAAACTTTTATAATTCTTATACTTTCAATAAAATTTGCTTTCGTTTTTGGGATAATTGCATAAATTATACTATTAGTGCGGTTATTTCTTGTTTAACAATAACTACAGAAATTTCTGGTGCTAATGAACCTTTTCTTGTTAAATTGTATTTTTAAAATTTCAAAAGAAGAATCCCTTATTGTAATACTTTCGCAGAGAATTCATAAAAGGCACGTGATTGAAATATACAATGTGTACGCGTATGAACTTCAGAGAATAAGTGAAATAATATATTTTCTTTTTTAAAATATATATTATTTTTTGTTCAACTTTTGCGTTGTAAAATACTCTTTTGAATGAGATATAAATAACATGCTGGTTATGCAAGTAAAAAACAAATCCTTTTACTCGTGACGTAACAGAAAAGCCAAAATAGTTCTGGGCAAAGGGTATAAAGACACATTGTCTTTAATACTTTTATAAAAGATTTACTATTTTCAATAACAAGTCACTTCATTATTTGAAAAATAAAATAATTATTATAATTATATATTATTATAATCGACTCTATCAGTGAGCAAGTTTGAGAAAAATTTGTTTGAAAAAACCAAATTCTGGTTGAATCAACAAAATAAATGCATTCCTATACAGTTAGCAATAATTTTTTTCTGAGTATTTCAGCAAGCTTGCAGCAAGTTTTTGAAACTTGCAGTGCAAGCTTGCAAGTAAATGTCTATTAAACTCGAAAGTAAGAAAGCTTGCTGCAAGCTTTCCTTGTTAACTTACTAAACAAACTTGTGACAAGTTTATGTACCACAGAGTTATGAGGACATTTTGCTACTTATAGAAAGCTTGCACTGTAAACTTCCTACATGCTTACATGTTAGATGAGAATTTTTTTTAAACTATGCATAGTCAATTTCTCAATTATTCTAATTATTTTCCGGGGGGGGGGGGTAAACTACATATATAGATATGTACTCTCTAAATCTGAATTAGTAGTTTTCTATACTAATGAAATAGTGCGGATTCGTTTACCAATTGAATTAGTAACCGTCTTTACTAATTATTAGTAGAAAATTTACTAATTTGAAATAGTAAAAAATACGTTCTACTAATTAAATTAGTAATTTTCTACTAGCAATTAGTAAAAAACTACTAAAAATTAGTAAAAAAGGTTACTAATTCAAATTGGTAAACGAATCCGCACTAATTCAGATTTAGAGAGTATATTTAACTATGTAATATGTACATAACTGGGGAGGCAACTGCCCCCCTTGTCCCCCGGTTCCTACGCCACTGTCAAATTGAGTCAAAAAAATCTGTTTTTTGTCTACACTTATGCTATTTATTATAATTTATGTTATTACAGTTTTTTTAAGGATATCAAATTGAGACAAAAAAGGAATTTTTTGTCTCAATTTTAAATCCTTAAAAAAACTGTGATAGCATAAATTTAAATTTAGCATAAATTATAGTGAATTTATCATAAACTAGATAAAATCTATAACAAACTAATTGCAGCCAAAATTATATTTAATTAAGGAAAAAGTATAAAAAATTTAATGTAAAGTATGTGCACGGAGAGAAGGGCGTAGTAGATTCGACTGACATGGCAGTTAAATATATACTAAACAGAATCGTTAGTTTTGGACTGACGGTACAGACAGGGCCATCTACTGCACAGTGTTTAGTAAGATAGTAAGATACACACTGAGGAAACTAGTATATTCTACTAAACAGAGAGGTGTTTTAGTGTATTATACTAAACATTCAGTTGGCGCCACTATCGACGTAGTAAATGATTTACTAAACTCGTTCTGTCAAATTTACTGCAAATCTTCTCTCCGTGTGATTTTTCTGAAAGTGCTACTTTTAAACTTAAATTTAAAAATTTTTTTGTTGTTGCTCCATTAGATTATATTTGTTTTATTTGATTCGCTATAGTTTTTCTATTAAAAATACACGTTAATATCGTTCAAGTAATTCAAAATAAAAATACACTGTAATTTCATATTACCATCGAAATATTCCGTTAAACTTACTTGTACACGGAAAAAATTTCGGGCGCGCAGCATTACCTACGCGTACGATTGCAGTGCTAAATGAAAGAACGCCGATGTTCTAAGAGTGAGATATCTGCGTTCTCATTGTGGGAGCTGAGGAGTCCCACAGAGATAAAGTGGAACTACCAAAGGCAGAGCCCAGAGCCCTCTGTATGTGGTGTAGAACAGCTTTTCTGTATACGTAATATATATACTTGTCTAAAGTATATTCTTTCTCAGCTGTGGGACTCTGAGGCTCCCACTCGTGAGAGCGATTAGTTCCCACTCTTGTTCTCCTTATGCACCAGGGATAAGGTAGAACAGCTTCGCCTCGACTTTGCAAAAGTCGGGCGGGCAACTTATTGAGCTATTTTATTATTCAAACAATAATTATTTAACGTACTTTCGGCTGGGGATACAGAAAAATTGTATACGACACACGGCCAGAAATTTGGATACCCTAGCGAGCGTGATATATAAAGCCTCGGCTTCGCCTCGGCCTTATATATCACGCCGGCCAGGAAATCCAACTTTCTGGCCTACACGGAGAAACTTTTAATACCACTAATTCTTAAAACTGGTGAGACATTTTAGTATGTTAGGTTAGATTCAAGGGAAAAACGACATAGGTTATAGAAATTGCTATTGAGACTATCAAAAACACTCATTCAGTATATATTTTACAGTTCTTCATAAGGAAACTAACGAAAATTAGTATGTTGTTTTAGAAAGAAAATAATAATTTTTGCAAAGTTGGGAAAGCCATGAATTAAAAAGAAACACAACAAATTAATTGTCTATAGATACTCATAGAGACGATAGTGATACTTGGATCTGATGGTAGATGGCATTAGTGTATGTCACTGTAACTGTAGGTAAATATATTTAACACGACGTAAGAACCTAACCTATATTATTAACGCACACACGCACACGCAAGTAAAGACACGACGATTGGTCACGGAAACCGAAAGATCGCACGATTCGTTAGAAGTACACAGCTGAATCGTCCTTATATATTAAACGAGTGGAAAAATATGTGCCTTCGAGAGAGAGCATTTTTTAAAATAACTTACTAATCAAATTATGTAAATAAGTAAAAGTCGTGAAAAAAATTATGTTATATTGAGGAACAGTTCTTGAATTTAATTTGGCATGAGGAGACATTCACGTTTATTAATAAAAGGTTTTTTTCTTTCATACACGTGTGAATTTCAACTTCGAAAACATTAGGGTTAGTTCGCGACGTCAGGCACCCCAGTCCGACTCCTATGTATTTTGAAGGAAAAATATGTCAGCTTAGTGGTTTGCGTTTTCATGTGCCAAAAAGTAACACGTGATGGCGCTGTTCTCAACACTCGCTCAAAATTCACTAAAGCAATAGAAAAATATCATAGAAACGAATAAATTATTTGTTTTTATAATGAAATCTTGTTGTTAGTGATGTTAAAAATACACGATAAGAAATAATATTGTATTTTTAACTCATAAAAGATGATAGAACAATTGAATAATTAGTATGAAAATACATAAATGTGTTGTACAATAAACTGATGACTTTCGTTTAAATCGTTTAAATTATCAGATAAACTGATTTATAATAAAAGTTAAAGGACAGTCATAGATAAATAGTATATTTAAAATAAAGAAAACAAATTTAGATAATATAAATAGCATTAACCCTCCGTCACACACATGAGAAAATATTCCGACCTTACACACGTTCAGATGGAATCGCTCACCACATTGTAAAATAAGCAACATTACAACATAAACAAAGGAATCAACAAAAATTTAGTTTTAACACAAACTTACAAATATGTAGTAAATTATTCTAAATTATAAAATTAATCAAATTAATTTTCGGTCTCATAAATAAAAATTAATTACACGAATGCACATCTTCAAAGAAATTCCACTCGACATGTAAAAATAATGTAACATTAACAAATAAGCAAAAAAATCATTAAACAATTTATTTTAATTATATTTATAATATAATTTTGTCATCAACCAACAGTGGAACAAAAAATGTTTTTAAAACTTGATTTTTTTATTTAACATAACCTCACTTTTTCGAGTTTCTTCTGGCTTTGAAGCTTCATAATTAAATATTAATTATGTTTAAACTAAATGTTTTTTTAGAAATGTGTTGAGGAGTAAATTGTCGAAAGGTATAGAAACTGATTTTATTTTGCAATGAGGAAAACAAAAGTTATTTAAAAAATACTGAAACCGTAGAGGGAATCCCTCCCTAGGTGTGTGACGGAGGGTTAACTTTAATCCATTTTTTTAATTTATTATTTGAGATGAAATTTTACTCAAGACAAAAACAAACATGAACGTATACAATGAATAAAAAATATAATATTAAATAAAAATTTAAAAGTTTTAAACTTTTTTTAAAATTTTTAAACTAAGGCAAGCTTTGCCGGCTACTTATTAAAAACATTTTCACTTTTTAAACAATATGCTCTTTTTACAACATTAAAATAGTTTTTAATGTTAATACTTTTTTTACTTTCACATTTTTTTATAAAATTTAGTTGAGATTTCTAACCGATTTCAACACAACAAATACAATAATGAATGAGGTAACGAATATTGCTGACGAGTAGTGAGTACTGCGCCATCTCGAGGAACTTTTTTGCACATTAAAGTGCAAACCACTAAGCTGACTACTTTCTGGGAAAGACGGACAGGGGTGCGTCAGGTGATGGACTCGGTGATGCTCGGGCGAAATCGGTTAAGTCCGCCCGCAGTCCTTCCAAAATTGGTATGTTACGTTAGAATGTCTCTTATATATTCTATCTATATGTGGAAAAAAGGTTAGAATTACCGTATTATTTCACAAACAAAAACTAGCATTTTATTCTTTTCTAAAGAAAAATAAGACTATTTCTAATGCAGATAGTAATTTTTGAACACCGAAGGTTGCTTAATATATAACGAACTTATCATATTTTCGAATTAATGTTGAAATTATTAGCACAACGCACGAAAAATCCTCACATTCTAACGTACTTTTAGAATAAAGATAACCAAATATATTCAATATTAGAAGAAAAAGTTTCTCCGTGTAAAAATATTTTGTAAAATTATAGAGACATCAAAAATGTCACTTTCAAAAGAATCATACTTATATTTACTTTAGCATGAACTGTAGTAAATTTAGCAAAAACTTTTGTAATAAATTTAACATAAACGTAGTCGATTTAGCATAAGCTATACAATTTAGCACAACCTAAGTAATCTGCAAGGTTCCAAAAGACTTTTCTTTCTAAGTCTGAATTAGTATAGTTTTCTGAAAATTAGAAAGTGCAGATTAGTTTACCACTTGATTAATAAAGATTTTACTAATTTTTAGAAGAAATTTATTAAAGTAAATTACTAATATTACACGGAGAGAAATTTATAGTAGTGGGTAACATAATTGTGGTTAGGGTGACCATCTTTAATGCTACGTATACAGACAGCTATCTAGATAGTCACCGTTACCATCAATATCATCAGGAGTAACATCTTGGTAGTACGGGGTAGCATAACTATATTTTTTTTAGCATCTGTGATGGTTGGCAGTAGCATAATGATAGTATCGTGTAACATCATCTTTTTAACATCAAAATCTGACTATCCATTTCTCTCAGTGTATAGTAAAATGTTTATTAATGAAAAGAGTACATACACTGAGAAAACGATTTATTTGGTTCAAACATATTTTGTTTAAATCAAACTTAAAATATTTTTGCTATACACTGAGAGAAATGGATAGTCAGATTTTGATGTTAAAAAGATGATGTTACACGATACTATCATTATGCTACTGCCAACCATCACAGATGCTAAAAAAAATATAGTTATGCTACCCCGTACTACCAAGATGTTACTCCTGATGATATTGATGGTAACGGTGACTATCTAGATAGCTGTCTGTATACGTAGCATTAAAGATGGTCACCCTAACCACAATTATGTTACCCACTACTATAAATTTCTCTCCGTGTACAGTCAAACATATTTAAGTTTAATTCAACACTGAGAAAACTGGAGAGTCAAATTCAGAGGTTCAAAAAGTGCATGTTTCCTTTCCCGGTAAGAAGGCTTGAATAAAAAGGTATTAAAAATTATTTCATCATCAATAAAAAGACAAAAATTTTAAATACTTCTGAATTCCTTTTTTGTCCGCTAAATTTAATACTTCTATTAAGTCAAATTCTACTATAAAATGAATCCTTTTCAATGCCCAAAGTTTACAATATTAGAATGAATACTTTTTAATCACTTTTAAAGTGGAATAAATTTGTGATCTATCTAATGCCTTTTAATTCCTTGTAAATCAAATGCTTGCTGGTGACAAAACAAAAAATGACCAATCAAAATCCAAGTTACTTGAGAAAAGAATGAAAAAAGAAAAGAAATTGGCTCTGTTCCTTGACAGTTGTAATGTGCTTGACTTTCTAACTGGTAATAACTAGCGTCAACTGCGACTGTCCACGTGCATATAATCGGGTGCAAATTACCAAAGTGCAAATAAAATCACACACAGCACCGAGAATTTCTCTAAACTAGACAGGATCTCGCCCAGTGAGGTTATAAAATAAAAGTCATGGAGAATGTGAGGTTATTTAAATGTCCGCGGACATTATACGCGTATTATACGCGTATAATAAGGAAATATTGAATATCAAACTTGAGCAAAAATTTGTCCCTCTGTTATAAACTCATTTTACCTCCAAGAGAAATGGCACGAATATCTGTCAATGGTGTATTTGAACATTTAGATTGTTATCCAATAGCTAACTCTCAAATATCAACGATTTGTCCCTCCAGATGTTTAGTCCAATACTCCAGTTTTCTCAGTGAAATATTATATTATATTTTTTGGTTCATTTAAATGAATAATATATTTAATTCAAACATAAGTTATGGTTGATTTTAAATGATTTATAATCAACTTTTAAGTTTGAATCAAACATAGAAGGAGGAGGGTCGATAAGGCCTGTTTTCGGCCCCCTTCAAATTTTTATTTAAATGCTTGAAATAAATTTTCCGCCAAAGAAAAATGATAACTATGATGATTGAAGGTTAAATAAGGGTGTTTGGAGAATATTAACCCCTAAATAATAAGGGTTTTCGAATAAAAAATGGGTAAAAAATAAGGGTAAAAAAATTTTCAATTATGAATTAATTGGCTTGAAACTCGTTACTCAGGGGTTTGTGGGGTCGCTGATTACGAATCTGGTGTTAGTTTTCCAAAATTCAAAATGGGGGATCCAATATGGCGGACGACTTTTTTTAAATATGCCCCAGTAATAAGGGGTGAATTAAAGTGGATTGGTACTTTTATGCCCTTAAATTCCAAACCAATTCAGTTTTTGTCCGCAATCTTAATGAATTCCTTTTCTATTGTTAAGTTGATAATTTCTATCCAATTCAATTCTCTGTAACCACGTGACCAGAGTCTGAATTCACTTTAATGCCGTTTAAGGGAATCATTTGTTGTGGAGTTAATGCCTTTTAATTAACATTGAATTCTTTAAAGGGCATTAAAGGGGATTCAAATTCTGGTCCCGTGGTTACAGAGAATTGAATTGGATAGAAATTATCAATTTAACAATAGAAAAGGAATTCATTAAGATTGCGGACAAAAACGGAATTGGTTTGGAATTTAAGAGCATAAAAGTGCCAATCCACTTTAATTCACTTGGTGACTTAATTCGCTTGAAAATCATTACTCGGGGGTTTTTGGGGTCGCTGATTACGAATATGGTGTTAATTTTGAAAAACTAACATCAGATTCGTAATCAATGTCCCCAAAAACCCCTGAGTAACGAGTTTCAAGCCAATTAATTCATTTTTCAAAAAAGTCGTACACCATTTTGAATTTTGTAATTCAATATTGGACCAAGCTTACCATGCCATCTCGCGTCAAGATTCATTTAGCTGGGATATTTGAAGCTTGCAGCAATATTGCAATAAACTTGCTGCTACATCACGTGATATCTGGATAATATAACTTTAATATTATATTGCCTCAGACTTGCCGTTTGGAAATTATAAAATGATAAAATCAGAGAGTCTATCTTGGGAATCGTTAATTTTTTTCTTTTTTTTTTTTTTTGATGAAGTATAAAATCCCTGTGGATTTGGTGTCAAACTACACATACATAACCGGGAAATATCGGTTTTACACGATGTTATCCTTATACTACTGCCCGGGCAGACGAATTGCTATAACCACACACATTTACTGAAATACGGACACTCCTCGAATAGTAACTTTCACAGGCACGTGTCGGTGCCACCGCCAGATCAATAGAACAGTTGAAATTTCTCTCTCGAACTGTGTAAACCTTCTCACACATACACATATATATTCATTTATTTCGGAACTCACTCTAAAACTATCTTCACTGTTCCAAAAATGGCAAACTTCTATATGGTCATTTAACTCCATCAACGTTGATGTGATTGTTAAAACAGATAACCACTCTATACTAAATTGTTTAACATTTCATTAAGAAATTTTTAACTTTTTATTAATATTATTAATTAATATCAATGGAAATTTTTATTTAAAATTCAAGTTTTTTTATTCAAATGAAAAAAGTAGATAAAGGTAAATACCTCAATAAGAGCAAACGCTTTTGTTCTGAAAGGAAGAAAAATTACAAAAGATTAAATATAAGAATGTTTTATGTTAAAAATAAGTAAAAGTGGTAACACTGGGTTTATTAAAAAAACAAATTAAAGAAAATAAAAAAAAAAATTTTTTAATTAAAAAAAATTAATAAATTAATTAATTAATTAATTTAAAATTATTTCCACAGTCCAAATAGACGATTTGAAACGATAACTGTAATTTCAGTAGAAAGAGTGTTAGCTACTGCGCAGGAGTCGAAGAGGGGTTAATCATATATATTATAGGTCACCCTTTATATCTCTCATTAACTTAATGAGAGTAAAAGAGAAAGACTAGAGTTTCTCTCTCAATTTCATAGCTCCACTTTTACGCCTGCGCTCCCCTCTCCTCAGTTAGTATCATATGCGCACCAGTTAAATTTTTTGCCATATAAATACAGTCTGTGTTACAATGTGGAGAATATACAATAAAATGAAGAAATATTTAAATATGATAATTTAAACAATATACTTATGTTATAATTTCGATTATAATTATAATTGCAAAAAAGTAATTTCCTTTAAAAATCTCCCATTCTTTTGATATAAGACAAAAATTTCGATCATCGCCACCAACGAAAATTTTTCGTCAACGTCAACTTCAAAGACATAGGACGAGGAAACATATTTCTTTTCAGTTTTTAATCAGTATAGACAGCGATTTTCTTATGCTAAAGAACAAAATGAACTGGGCGATTACACCTCGGGCTCATGGGTTTGCGGACAAATCGGTCGGAAAATCGATATACCCGTTTGAAAATTGTTATACTCTCTCACCGATGCTCTAATTTCGTCTGTGCTGCCTAACGAGGCACGAACTGATCTGAACAAAACGTCAAAGAAGGGGCATACGTCCGTGAAAAAAATAGCAACCTCAGAAGCTCATATCATATCGCTCAATGTACCATGTATACTCTCTCACATCAAGTCCATCATGTCGACGACTCATCGAACTTTCATTAATAACAATGCATTTGCCATCAGTTCACACCTCATCAATTGTTTCCTTTTTTTTTGTTTACACTATGTTTGTAATGAATCATCAAAATTTTTATCTGACTTTCTCTTTTTACAATTTCTTTTTTTCGCAATATTTACTACCAAATAGTTTTAAAAAGAAGTTTTTTTATTCAAAACATTTATATCATTTTTGTTATTTTTTTCTGTGAAACAAAAACTAGATTTATGTCGCATAAACTTATATTTCTTGTGGTTAACTGTACGAATTTAAAGAGCGCAAGCGCTGGAGAGGGGGTAATGAGTGTGAGAGAGAAGTATTCAGATTTCTCTCTCGCACTCATTTCCCCACTCCTGCGCTTGCGTTCAGCGAAATACAAGCTCCTGAGTGGGAACAATGAGAGCAATAGAAGAAAATTTAAATTTCTCTCTCCCTCTTAGACTTGAATAATTCGACGCAAACTAAAATTTTTTTTATAAAAAGAAGAAGTAAATATTCTTAATTCGAGAGGATATCGAAATTTCTTTCTTCCTCAAAAAGTTTTATTTAAAATTATGCAATAAATTTTGAGAAATTTGTTCTGAAATGCCAAAAATATAAAAACAAAAAAGTCCTTAATAAAAAAACAATATAAAAAAGTCCTTAATATGCTGACCGCAAAAAAAGGTTTATTCATTTTTTATCAAAACCGCACAAAAAACTTTCTTTTTCACTAGAGTTTATATTCTTTGAAGATTATATTTTCAGAATACAACTCTAAGTCTGGTTCTAAACCGGAAGACTTAAATTAAACCGGAAGGAAGGTTAAAGTAATGAGAATAAACAAAAAAAAAATTTCTTTCCATATAAGCGAACAACTGTTTTAATTAATTAAAAAACATTTTCCGTAATTTTTTTGTTTTTTTACAAATTAAAATAAAAAAACATAAAAGGTCAATAAAATATTTTCATCTATTTTATCTACCTTGAAAATTTAATTTCATCAAACTCGAATTTTTCAGGGGAAAAAATGAAAATTTTTCGAATATCAAAAATTACTTATCGGAATACATTGACTCGAACCTAAAGTCACAGATCAATTCCTCTTTGAAGTCACGCGATGACTATATGGGTCGTTTTTCTGCGTTTTATAACGTTCATTAATTTTTTTTCTTTTTTATTTTATCTGATGGAATGAGAAATTCCCTTTTCACTTAAATGACAATTGGAAATTGAAATTGACATAAGGTGATGAAATTTTATTACATATATAGTTTTTGTTGAATAAAGAAAAAAAATATGTGACCCAAATAAAGTTCCGATTAACCGAGGGCTTTATATGTATAAAATGGTTTAGAGTATTTAAGAACAAAGGGCATGCAAACCCAAAGCCTAGACCTAGAAAATACACACATCTCGAGAGATATATTTGCAGTTGAATAGCTTGTATTCTATATACATTTACATACAAACAATTGAACAATAAGGGCCCATCTCTACATTTCAATCAATAACTATGACGACATAAAGTTACATAAAATAACGACTTTTCATTTCGCCTTCATAAAACTTGAACGGGAATTTTTCCAAATGACTCTCCTTAACAATGAGTAATTAAAATTGAATACAACAGTTTTTAAGACCTATTACAAATTGTTATACATTTCGCCTGAAAAAATCCTTGTAAATCGTAATCTATTTTATTTTTATTACAATTTTTGCAAATAAAAAGACGTTTCCGCCTTTTTAAACATAAAAAATATATTTAAATTCACTCAATATAACAATTATGTATTTAAAAAATTAACTCGTCGATTTCGAAGATAAAACATAATTCGGATAAAAATCTAAAATAATGTTGGAAACGTGAAAATAGAAACAGATACAGCGATAAATTTAATGCTAATGACGACCTTTGATTGAAGAAAATATACAGAAATAAATTGAAAAATAGTTTGACATACTTTTTCCATGGCCTTTGAATTTGAAAAATGGGAAAATTTTGTTTTTCAGAAACAATGCAAAAAAACTGCATAATTCAAATAGATGATTTATAATATTGATGAGAATTGTTTTTCTTCCTTGTGGTATTTCATTTAATTATATTTTAATAAATCAAGTAATTAAAATTATATGGCGTACCGCGAATCTTCTTCAAACTATATCATTCATCTAAACTCTGAATTTCCACTCATCTCGTTAAGGAATTAGGACGAGGATAGTTAATAGTAATAATTACTCGAGTGTACGAGTTCCTGCGCCGCGTAATCGGAAACCGAGTGGTGGAAACTCGTCTTTGAGACCCTCTCATCCTCCCACGACATTAAGTCACTTTATTTACCGAAGCTAAAGTAGACAAATGCATTATACTTAAGCGTCGAAGGTCATTAATATTATATGAGTTCTTATGAAGAAAAAACAAACAAACCGATTTTAACCTCATTCATTATTACAAATTTTCCAATTGTTTCGAAATTATTTTCTTTAGTTTCTCCTGTATGTATTCACAGAGCTGTCCAATGAGAAATTATACTGTTTTTTAATACTTCTTTCGAAGGTTAAAGGCAAGATTTTTTTTTTTTTGTTAGTTGGTTGTTTAGCTTATCGGTTATGGTCTTTGGTTAGCGTCCGTCGAACTCGGGTTGAATTCCCAGCACCTTCGAATTTATTTCCAAAAATTTCTCATCAATGTTAAGTGGACGTCAGAAAGATCTTCAAATTAAAAAAAATAAAAACATTTTTTTTATTAATTTGAAACTCATTTTTAAAAAATTGCAGCAAGCTTAATGCAAGCTTCTAACAACCTTGCAACACACTTGCAGCAACATTTCTTATAAGCATATGTAGAAATGTTTCATGGCAAGCTTGCAGAAACCTTGCGTAGTAAGCTTAGAGCAATCTTTCCTTACAATCTTGTAGCAATATTTCATGGCAAGATTGCAGGAACCTTTCATGGAAAGCTTGGTATACATTGGACATTTTGCTGTGTCAGACAAGCTTGCGGAAATCTTGCGCTGTAAGCTTGGCAAGATTGCATGGAAAGCTTGCCGCAAGCTTACGAGTTATCTGGGTATATGTTTACACATAGAATCGAAACTTCTTGTTTCCGTAAGGTATTTCTCTCACTTTTATACTTGGAAAAAACAGATTTTGATAAAAAACATGCTTCAAATTTTGAGTACATGTTCCTTTATGCAAGCCTTCTGTTTGGTAAAAATTGTATAACCTTTGACCTTATTGAAATTGAGTTTTTGGATTCAAATTTTGAACATTTAACAAAATCACATGTATAGTTCAAAAATATTGTAATCCAAACATCTCCATTTCGGTATACTGAAAAGGGTTCCAAAATTTTACCAGGCAGAAGGCCTGCATAAAGCAAATATTATTAATTATAAATTATATAATATATAATAATATTTATATAATATTATTCTTATTATTAATTAAATTTTGTTTTTCCCTGATTTTCAGACAAAATTTTGACTTTTTCCCTAACCCTATAAAAATATTTTTATTCACTCTAAAAATAATTAGATACTAAAAAAAATGTTCTATTGCATTTATTTACGAAATTCTTTAATTGTAAAATTATTCGAAAACATCAATAACTTCTTTTTAAAATAAATATTTAATCATTATTATTTTTTCATAGGAATTAAGATTTTCAAAAATTTCAAATTCAAACCTTTTTGAAACTCAACAACTTACAAGAATATATTATTATAAAACATGAATATATCTATCACTCCGAGTCTTCTGCTCGAAGTGATCAATTTCTTTATGTTATGTTTTGAAGTAAAGAATAATTTTCAAAATCCGTCAATCCATTTCGAGATAATATACGATAAAGCAAAAATAATTGAAACTCTCAAATTAGATTTTTTATTTATGAAAATAATAATTGAATTCTGGAAAAGAATTTTATTATTTACATGGAGAGAGAATATATATTAAATTTTGTAAAAGTATTTTACAAATTGGGGAAAAAGTGCGACAAAGCAAAATTTTGATATAAAAAATACTAAACTTTAAAAAAACTTATGTGAAATTTAGTATAATTATATCAAATATCAAGAATATTAATTAAACTCTAATACAAGTATACTAAATTTCACAAAATTTAGTAGGCCGAAAGTTATTTAGGCCGAAAAGTTTCGATTTGTAATTTTTATATGGATGTTTCTTTATTTAAATTATTTAATTTATATTTGATTTATAATTTTTGTTTATTTTGTGATAATTTTATATATTATAAAAAATAAACATGAAAAATAATAAAATAAATAGAATAACAAATCAAAGTAATTTAAAAAAAAATAATTATATTTAAAATTCATCGCAAAAATTAAATTATTTTTTATAAATAATAAAATTCTCCTGAGGAATTCAATTATTTTCAATACAATTTTAATAAACTTTAAAAATCAAATATTTAAAATTTCCTATTAACAGACACGATTATTTTAAAAAGTTGAATAAATTCTTTGTATAATTCAATTACTATTAAAATTTTCAATTATAACTATTAAAGAAACTCCATTATTTTAAAAAAGTTTAAAGATATTCTTCAAAAGAATTTAATTAAGATTTTTATAAATTTTAATTAAATTTTTCGCGAGAATTAGTTTATTTTCATAAATAATAAAATTCTGCGAAGGAATTCAATTACTCTCAAATTTTTTGACAAGATTCTTTGCAAGAATTCAATGATTTTTAATACATATTTTTAAATAAGGTTATTAATAAATTATCATAACTTCTATTTCATATTTAAAGATCATATGATTTAAAATGGTTGAGACATCCCTGAACGTTCACTCACTCCCGCGTAGAAATTTAACCATGGCCCAAATCGGGGCCAGATCTTTTGATCATTGTGTAGGCCATAACATGGCAATTTCTACACGGGCTAATAGCATTTTAACGAACCTCTCTACGGCGGAATCGTCTAATTGCTTTCCGCCGTAGCGAGGTTTGCCTGTATACTACTACACTTTAGAAGGCTCTTAAAAGACCAAATTTAAAAAAAAATTTCTTAGGTCTTTTATTATAAATATGTAAAAAACTTTTTTGCCTATCTCAGTACATATTTGGAGAATAAAAATAATGGGTTGTTTTTAATTTTTATTTAATATCATAATCTGCAGATAGCATTCAGATCGAAACTCCAAAAAGTTAATTGTCCAATTGCGGACAGTTCAGCAAAACGCGTTTAAACCTTATATGTATCGTTAGAGGCCATCCATAAATTACCTAAAATTCTTTTGCAAATTGAAACCCCTCCACTTCCTTTATGTCAGGCACTGTTACATACATTAGCACCCAGGCGGAAAAGTCGGACGAATGTCGGAATTTACAACCGGCTGGGATCCGCGCCCGTACAGACCGCAAGTACCGACGGTCTGTACCGAATCGGATCTGAAAAAGCAACCGGCGCGGTACAGATTATGCTCCGACTGTCGGAACCGTCTTCCCACTATTGTCAGTACTGGCTCGGTACTGGATTTCTTCCGCCGGCGGATCTTATTCTTCTGCGGCGTCGGAAGAATGACGGATATGTTGAGTCTGTACTGGCTCGGTGCTGGGCCGGATCCGACTGCGGATGTCGTCATTTATTGTCACATTATAAATCACATTATAAATTTATTTTCAATAAATGTGTCAAAACTAAATAATTATTACAATAATTAATTGCATTATTTTAGAAAATAATGATTAATTAATAAATGAATTTAATCAAAATATTAAGTAATTATTTATTGAGACTTTTTTCAAAATTAAACAATTAAAAAAATTTGTTGTGCACTTATACTTTATAATTATTATAAATAAATTTATACTATTAATATAAATTTATTATTATTGAGATATTATTAATTAATATTATTGAGAATTAATAATAAACTATTAATATTAATAAATATTAATATTTATGTTAATAATTTATTATTAATTCTCAATAATATTAATGTTAATTAATAATATCTCAATAATAATAAATTTATTATTATTGTGATATTAATTAAAATTATTAATATTATTATGTTCAATATTATTATATTGAGATACAATTATTTAATATATTATATCATAATAAAAATATAGCTGTAGCACTGACGCATAGTTATTCGACAAGTTTCATTTCAGCTTGTGACACTTGAGAGTATTTAAGATTTGAGAGTCCCATGCGAGCGTAGCATAGTGGTTAGCGTGCGAGATTTCGGTGCGTAAATATTCGGTTAGGCGTAGGTTCGTACCCCCAAGCGTTAGGATTTTTCAAATGTGTATGTAATAAAAAATGGCGTTTAAGTGTATAAAAAAATAAAAAAAATGTGTAAAGTGAACTGTCAATGAATTGTCATCAGTATTTATCTTTTGCAATTAATTATTATTTTTTTATTGATATTTGTTGAAATTATCATTTGGATCCGATCCGGTTGTCAGTCGGTAGAATGCCAGCGCTCGGCTGGCTATTAAATGAAAAATCCGCGGTCGGTAGAGTGCCAGATCCCAGCCGGTTGCCAGCGCGCTCCTGGCCTAGTCACTATTCGGTAGAATGCCCGTTCACATTCGGTTGGCAGGCGGTTCCCAGCCAGTACAGTTACACCGGCGTCAGTACGGGCTAGGATCCGCGTCGGTTGGAAATTTCCGCCTGTGCACCAATGTTCCTACTAGTCGTAACAAAAAGTTGGACCACACCATCCACGTTGAGCTTGGATTGACTTCAACCCAAAAGTCCGACCACCTTACCGTTTTCTTTTGGAATGACTTTGGTAATGTCTTCTGATTATTTTAAGACCAAAATGAAAATAATTGGTGGAAGGAAACTAAAATTATATTGGTTTTTTCCTTTTTTGTTGGTTATTCTGTGTTATATGTTTTTTAAAAAGGTTAAACTAAACTTTTTATGCAAAACATATAGTTTGTCATCAATAAAGAATCTCTGCAATAAATAATATAATTAAACATTTTTAATTTTATAATATTGGCATGAAAGTTACAGAATTTTGATTATTTGAATCTTTGTTTCCATGATTACTTATAATTGTTTATTTTCGCTTTTTTTTAACATGCCAGTGATCCATAGTTTTTGAGATAAGTTTTTGTATTAATTAAAATGTGAAAGGCAGGAACACATAATAAAAATAGTTCAAAAGTTTGTTTATTGTGTTTTGGAAGGTCAAAAATTATTATGCGAGTGCAAGGAAAGTTAAATAATTACTTTGAGGAGATGTATGACTACGACCCTTGTGATGAAACGTTACCTAATGCTTTGTGCACGAATTGTCAAATAAAACTATATCAATCTCAAATTATAATTTTCTTCTTCTCTTAAACCACTCAACAAAATTTATACTCGTTTGAACAGCAAAGCTTTGAGCCTCTGTTATATGTTTGCCAACATGTAAGGAATTCTGTACCCACACGGAAAAAATAAGTTCAGCAGATTTTACGAAACTAATTTCGCACTAGCGGATATTTAAGATTCCTTGACGAAGTTTTTCAAAAACCCAGAAACTTTCACTACTTTAAGCAGAACAATTTTCGAGAAACTGCAACCAGTGTTGTAATTTATAAAACAAGCTTGAATGTAGAAATGTTTCGTATTTTCTGGTGAACATTTTATCAAAAAATGGTAAAAATGTTTCGTGCAATCTAAAAACGCGTGGTTTGAGTTTCCACTTCGCTGTCTATCGTGAATTCTCGAACACAGAGTTTCGTAAAATTCTATACGGGGTGTACCAAAGGTCGCGTTATAAATAGATATGTTGAAGCTTGTCTGGTCGCGTCGGAATTAACTTGTCTGCTGTATATAGAGATAATATGTGGAAGGAAAAAGAGAACTGCTTTACCTGCTGGTAACATTTGGATAATTGTTTTTTTTTACGTATTTCATATTTCATTGTTCCAAATTCGTAACATTTTTTATGTGATTTTGTAATCCAAACTTTTAATTATTATTAATTTCTTTTAATTTACATTCCAATAAATTTTATAGTTTATCATAATATTTACCGATGACAATAAATGTACATATATATTAATTTCTCAAAATTTTAATTAATTCTAATTTTTATTAGTTTTAACTGTTATTACTTCAAATTTTAGACAATTTAATATTAAAATTTTTTGAGTTTGAATTTAATTTTGAAAATTTTTTTGCAATTTATTTATAATTTAAAATTAAGAATAAAATTATTTTTTAAAAATTGAAAAATTTTATAGAGATTTTATAACCAATTATAATTAAAAAATGTTATTTTAAAAACTATAAAATATTTTGTATAACTTTTAAAAAAATGATTTTTTTTAAAAATTAATATTCAGTATATTGACATTTCTCACAAGCGCAGTTTTAATCTCCTCAGTTAGTATATAAAGAAACTCAATTCTTTCATCTACAAGTGCGAGTTATATTGTATGTGCGTTGCGTCAGAATTCGTTTATATGTATGCGTATTTCCGTTAAGTTAGTGTCAGAATAAAATAAGCCAATCCAAGCGAACCATTGCGTTGTAGAGTGCAGTCACATGTGTCGAACCAATCATCTATCTCCTATAGAAGTCGAGAAAAAATGGTCTTGAGAGCTCATTGGTACATTAAGAAATTCTTTTTTCTGCTTTATTCGTTTTTTTCTCCGTGAATATTTTTTTCCGTGGCGCATGCGCTTCAGGCTAAACATTTTACAAAACTCTTGAATTAGAACGTCCAACCGATCATTTGTGAAGTCCATAGAATTTTTTTTGAGTTTTCGAGAAACGCAGTCATCATATATTACTATTGATTCTGTTTTATCTTATACTAAACTCCTCTCCGTATCCGCTATTCCAAAATTAGTTTCGTAAAATGTACTAAATTAATTTTTTCCGTGCATAAATATTCGATCTTCGAGCTTAAAAAGTGTTACTTCCAAAGGATTTCTTACAGATATAACAAAAAAAGCAATTTCAGGTATGATATTTTATAAATTTTGTGTAAATTTATTACTTTCTATATCTGTACACCTGCGACTTCCGAAACTCTTTAAAATTTTCATTAAAATATAATTTTTAGGAAAAATCAATAGTTTTTCAGAAAAACGTTGCTATTACTGTTTTTCATCAATTGGCAAAGGATACTGATAGCATTAGAACTAAATGTTTCTTTAACTCTAAAAATCATGCAGTATTATTCTATTATGTACTTGAATTCTGTTCAAAAGTACAAACCGGCCTCAGATTTTACAGTGAGCACTTGAGTCTGTATATTCTGACTTTAGAACCATTTGGAAAAAGTACAAAAGTTTCCATAGATCTTTCGGATTATCCAAACCGACTGTTAAGAGCTGTATGTGAATACAATAATTTACATATCCTATGATACAGGACATAGGAATTTAAAAAAAATAATTTTACAAATAATAGGCTCAAAAGTCAAAAGTTCGATTTTTCCATTACTAGCTCCTCCGACGGCCGCAAGCGGCCGTCTACGGTGCTAGTTTTTATATGTCCATTGTCCAAGTCCATTATTTCATTAATAATAATATTCAAATTTTTTCAGTTAATAATTTGCTTATTTATATTTGAAATGTTGACGTTTTTTTGACAATGCAAAATAAGATTTATTATGTATACTTTCTCTTAACAAAAATAAAATTTATATATTCGCGCTCTTTTTAAATAACATACGACTGCAGCGCCACCTTCACATGTACAAACAATTTTAAAAACACCCTTCTATTAAGATTTTACATTCTCATTGCCCATTCTTTACTTCGATACTTTTCGATACATTCGACCTTTCCACTCCATGTCTTTTTTAAGAAAGGAAATATAAAGTTCAACGAGTCATAGTAAAACTTTTAACAGTCTTTCTTTTCAGTTTTACATAAAATTGAATGTACTCTAATTCATATGTGGGTGATTTTATTGTTAAAAGGAATAACAGACAAGCTAATTTAAGAAAACTGAGAAAAATCCGTCTTTTCCCCTCAATTTTTAACAAATTTAATAATTTTAAATATTTAAATGTATTATATATTGTGGAGAGTGCTTTATTGATGCCAAAATATATATTTTGCATAAAAACAATATTTAGATTAACCTTTTTAAAAAATAAATAACACAAAATAACCAACAAAAAAGGAAAAAATCAATATAATTTTAGTTTCCTTCCACTAATTATTTTCATTTTGGTCTTAAAATAATCAGAAGACATTACCAAAGTCATTTCAAAAGAAAACGGTAAGGTGGTCGGACTTTTGGGTTGAATTCAATCCAAGCTCACCGTGCATCCCCTTAAATACTTACTTAATTTGTCAATGGCTCTTTATATTTATTGAATACTTTTTGAAAAATTTACTTCTATTTTTTATAATTGGTTATGAATACTTTAGGAGATGTTTTTTGAAGTCTTAACAGCATGTGATTGTTACAGAATATTCAATGTTAATTTTTTCGACTACTTTTCTCTTAAAATATTAAATAAATTAAGCTAGTTTTTTGTGAATAACTCTAAAATATCATAAAGAATGGCAGTGATGTGAAAAAGTTTTAATATTTTTAAAATTATTTATTAAAAAATAACTTTAAAATTATCAGTTCTCAAAATCACTTTTAATCAATTTCTCGTCTTTTCCGATTTCTAAGTATTTTTTGATAATTTATTTTAGAATTATTAAAACTTTTGCACATCACAGCTCTTCTTTATTATATTTTAGAGTTATTCACAAAAAACTAGCTTAATTTATTTAATATTTTAAGAGAAAAGTGGTCGAAAAAATTAACATTGATTTCTGTAACAGTCACATGCTGTTAAGGAGTTAAAAAATACAATAAAAAAAAATTTATTTTTTTTAAATTCTAAAGTGTAGTAGGACCTTAAAGTTTAATACTACTAACAATTAGTAGAACTTTTACTAATAGTCCATAAAACCGTTTCACTAATTCATTTAGTGAAATAAGTGACTTTCTATGCAAAATTTCGCTTTGTAAAATACTTTTACAAAATTTAATATATAATTATTCTCTCTCCGGTGAATGAAAATAATAGGTATATATTTATTAGATATACATAAGAGTGCTGGATCTGGCGATATTCCTCCTTCCACACTGAAGTCATGCTGTTCTGCATTTATATTTGCCTTTATTAATAATTTTTAATAAATCACTGTTGAGTGGTGTATATCTGAACCAATGAAGAAAAGGGATTATTGTTCCGATTTATAAAAGCAAGGGGTTAAGGGCGATGTTTCTATACTCTGTTCAAAGAGAGAATGCCCTCGCTCGCGCAGATTTTTTTCTTTCAAGGCGGAGAAAAATTTGAAAATGGCGTTTTACTACTTTTTTTTCATATGTGCATATCCAGTGAAAATTTCGTATTTCACTCTTCTACATCAAGAATATATGACCACACGGAGAAAAATACTTTAGCAACAGCAGCAAATTTGCATTAGCAGAAATTTATTAGCTGTTGATGCTAATAATTTAGCTAAGTAAGCTAATTATTTGCTATAGCACCTGATCTTTAATTGCTATACAGATTAATAATCATTAGCTGTAAAAGTTATCCAAATTAGCCATTGCAGCAAACAAGTTAGCAATTACAGCTAATAAGTTAGCAATCTGGGCTTGTGAACCCCGTAGATTTTCACGCATGTACTACACAGTATTAAAGAAAGCGTCAATCAGATCGCGTTTAGCAAATAAGTTTAGTGTTAAATATATTAAATTATACTTTTATTTTCGGTCAACAAAATGTGAATTGTTCAACTATTGAATTCGTAAAAAGTGTGGGACATGGAGGTAAAAAATGAGTGTGATTACATATTTGACAAATATTTTACATTTCAAACGAATCTGCTGAATTTTGGAAAAAATATCCGTTCTCATTATCACTTGTAACAACTGCACAACAGGTACATTTTTTACAATGAAACACTTTTTTAAAAAAAGTATACACTAAATGTGGACAACCATAAGGCAGTTTTTTAAAGCTTAATCCTCATAGAATTGATATTAAAAAATTTACTTTGTTAAGTATGAAGGTCTATTAATTATTTAAAAAATATCTGTCAGAGAAATATTTTCTTTTTGGCCTCTAAAAACCAATGTGCCTATTTTTTTACTTGTAAAGCTTGCATATAATTTTTAAACATATTGCAGTAAGTTCGTACATAAAAACTAAACATTTTTCTCTTTGGAACCCCATCTCTATAACTAACTGTTTCTGAGATATTCCATTTGTAACAACTGCAGACTGTAACAACCGCACTTAGTCTCGCCTAATATTATATGACAAAGCTCTATTATCTCTAATATTCCATGAATTCTTATTTCTTGTCCATTTAGGAAGTTATATTCCTTAATTAAATTAAATTTTCCACCCTCTTTATGAAATATCGAAATTTTTATATTCTTTGCCAAGTGTGAATTTTTAATCAAAAAAGAAGAAAAAAAATTATAAAAGTCTAAAAATAAATTACATAATTCTTTATACTTAACTATAAAAGTACCAAGTCGTCATTTTTTTAATTTCATTTAATTCCTGGAAGGCGTAAAAACTTTATTGGCATATTCTGTCGTTTTATATGAAAAAAGAGAATATTGATTGCACGAGGAAAATTATTTACATATCTCTGATTCTCGAAATCGGGAATTATTGAAAATTTTGACTATGATTGACACTTCACTTTTAACCACAGATTTTTTTCGTAATTTTATATATATATGAAAGGTATATTTATTGCCAAATTACCGCCAAGAAAATGAAAAAGAGTTTTATAAATAAAATAAAAATAAATTTATAATTTTATTAATAATATAATTTATTTATTTAAGTCAATAGTTTTTGAAAATATTTATACCGAAAAAATATTTCGTGTTTTGTTCAATTAAATTTAAAAGTTCAGAATTTTTGAAAAATAGTATTTAACCTTACAAAAAAATAATTTTTAAGAAATAGTTTAAAATTAAATAATAAATTAAAATTAATTTATTTTGTTAAATTGGTTATAAAATGTAAATAAATGAAAAAAGATACACAAATTCAAGTTTTCAAAGATCGACTTGGAAATTGATTAAAATAAAAAATTTACATTGTTTAAAGTTTATGATAATGTTTATGAATAATGATCGATGATAAATTACGGTGCTAGTGAGATTCGGGCATCATCTCGCGTAGTGCAGGAATTTCGAACTTTCTGCCCTTATAATGTAATATACTATTAAAAAACTTAAAAATTTTGAGAATATTCTTTAAATTTTTTTTCACCATATAATAACTTTACAATCAAATTTATTTTAAACAATTAAATTCTAGAATAACTTTCTTAATATTATTAATATTACAATTAACTTAGAAAAAATAGAATAATTTTCAGAAATAATTGAATTTCAGAAAGTTCAGAATTTCAGAATTTCAGAACTTTTCAAAAATGTTAGTTAAAAAACTAACATTTTTGAAAATTTCAATTGGTTGTGAAAAAATGAATAGTAATTTAATTTGTATTATTTAAAAAACTATTTAAATTTAAAATAATTTTATTTAAAGTTTTACGGTTTCTAATGCCCTCGGATTTGAATTTAATGTAAAATGCTTACTCAGGGGGGTTTTTTGGATCAAGGAATCCGAATTTAATGCTAGATTTAAAAAATTCAAAATGACGGATTCAATATGGCGATCAAAAAAATTTTTAAATTATTCAGAGTTGCGCTTAAGTCTAGTTAGTCGCGGGTGGTATTTACCATTGCTAAATTGAAAAATCTCATCCGCAATATTGTAACCTTCATTTTTGATTTTTATAAATCAAACATTAAATTTTTGGATTTAGTAACCCCAAAATCTGCCTTGTAAGTCGCATTTGCCGTTAAGGCGAAAGTCGGTTACAAAGTAAGCGACTTTCAACCCTACGGCAAATGCGACTAACTAGGTTTTTACTTTGGACAGTGGAAATCCTCCTTAATTATTTTTAGACAAATATGTTAATTTTAAAAAATTTTTACTTGAAATATTGGATACATTTTTAATTTTTAAAATCTGACATGAAAATCGGATTCATTGACTCGAGTCATATTTTGGTTTTCGAGTCATATTATAGTATTAAATTAAAAAAACTTATTGAAATTTAAATAAAAGTAATAGAAGTTAGTTTTATTCATGACTTGTTTACGGGTGAATCTCTCAAAAAGAACAAATTCTAAATTGTAATTAAAAAAAAAAAAAGTTTCAAAAAAATTAAAATGACTATTCCTATGTGAAGAGGAGGACTATAGTAAGTCTCTAAAATATGTGGTTACGATCTTTATAAACATTATTGTTTAAAAAATAATTGTTTATTGTAAAATAATTGTTTCAGTTTTTGTCGCAAATGCAATGCGCGAATTGGCTTGAAAATGGTTACTCTAGGCCTTTGGAGGTCGCTGATTACGATTCTAAGGTCAGAATTCAAAAATTAAAAATGGCGGATCCAATATGGCGGTCAAATTTGTAAAAATTGATTGGATTCTTCTCAAATTTGTTGTCTAAAAAACATGTTACTCGGGGGTTTTTGGGGTCGCTGATTACGAATCTGCGGTCATAATTCAAAAATTATAAATGGCGGATCCTATATGGCGGTCAAATTTTAAAAAATTAATTTTATTTTTTTGAAATTTGTTGATTAGGGGTTTTTGGGGTCGCTGATTACAAATCTGATGTTATTTTTGTTTTAAATTCAGAATGGCAGATCCAATATGGCAGATAAAATGTTTAAAAATTAATTGGATTAGCTTGAAATTTGATATTTGGAGGTTTTCGAGGGTGAAGATAACGAATTTTATGTAGAATTTATTTTGAAGCTAATCCAATTAATTTTTCAATATTTCGTCCGACACTTTGAATTTTAAAAAACTAACATTAAATTCGTAATCAGCGACTCCAAAAACCCCCGAGTAACGAAATTTAAGCCATTTTACTAAATTCTAAAATATTTCGTCCGCCATTTTGAATTTTAAAAAACTAACATTAAATTCGTAATCAGCGACCCAAAAAACCCCCGAGTAACGAAATTTAAGCTATTTCACTAAATTCTAAAATATTTCGTCCGCCATTTTGGATCCGCCATTTTGAATTTTAAAAAACTAACATTAACTTTGTAAGCAGTGGCTCCAAAAACCCCCGAGAAATGAGTTTTAAATTTATTTATCATTTATTTAGCAAAAAACGAAAAAAGTACTGTCGGTTACGGAATGGAGTATTTGCTCCCTTGGACGACGCTTAAATTGATTACTTATATATTAAAAAATTTTCTAAACTTTGAATTAAAACGTTAAATGTCATTAAGTTTTATAAAAATAAAAAATTATTCAAAGAATTATTATTAAAAATTTTCATTTACTTATCAAAAAAAAAGAAAAGCCACTAGCGGTAACGGAATGGAGTTTTGTTAATTTCGATAGCTCCGAAATATATTGATTCTAATGTAAAAAGATAAAATTTTATTAACAAACAATCAATAGTATTTGCTATATTTTATTTAAATAAAGGAATATTTTATAAATTAATAATAATATTTATCATTTACTTATAAAAATTTAGAATTTACTGCGGTAACGGAATGGAGTTTTCTTTCTGTCGATGCCGACTACTCAACTGAAAATCTCATTTATACGGAATATTTTCTTTTCTTTCATCCTAATTCGCACTGATCTTCAATCACACTAGTATTCTAAATACTATTTACCTCTGTATTGCTCCCCTAACATGTTTGTTTATCTTTAATTTTTATATTTGTGACCGGTAACGGAATGGAGTTTTCAATGGCGCACAAAACTAATTTAATTCTAGAAAATAGAATTTGAAATATTTTGCCTTACCTTTTCCGGATTTAAGTAAAATAAAGAATAATTAATAAATATTACTAAACAAGAGATGAAATTAAATTTTAAATGGGAAGTAATATTTATTCTTTGAGTAAAATTAGCTTCATGCACGGTAACGGAATGGAGTTTTTGCACCATATGAATATGGATATTTCAGATAATATAGAATTTTTATTTTTTTTCTCATATGACCTGATTAAATTCGTGTTAAATACTATCATATGGCGGCCATTATTTTTATTAATTTTAAATATTTTTTAGAAAAATGTCTTGAACGTGTCATTTGTCCTTTTTGAGAGATTCACCCAAACATTATCAGTAGGGTAAGTCCGGGGAGATAGCCATTTGGGAGAGATGGCCAGTTAAAATATCTTACAGAATTTGTAAAGAAATATCACTTATTATGGGTTATTCTTCAACCTTTTGTGACTACTAATAAATATAAACAATAAATTGTTGAAAAATAATGAAAATGTAAGTGCAATCCTTCTACATTTTTTTGCATGGGTCCAAAATAAGAATAATTGACACCAGAGATAGAGATCCATTTGTAGGTTGAGTCGAAAGTTACAATCAAACGACATTGATTGAAGATTGGATTTGGAATTTTTGGCTGCATAAAAACTGCATTGAATGCCATGATAAATGTTCCAAATGTGACCAGAATAAGAGAAAAGTAATTTGAAAGATTAAAAATGAAGTTTAAGCTAAAAGTAAAAAATTATAAGTATTGGCCATCATCTCTCCCGCATACATGTGGCCATCTTTCCCGGACATTCCGGGAGAGATAAAAATTTTAAATACGAAAGTTAAAATGTTGAATGCAGAATAATTTTGGGGAGTATCACTAAAACAAATTTGGACTGATTTTATATAGTAAAAATATTCAGTGAACATCCAGGTCAGAATGTGATAAACTAATTTATGAAGGGTACCACCGCCTCACGCCAATCGACATACTTCAGATCGCAAGCGGGTGGCACACCTTCCAGGTCACGTAATATAATTTTTTGCTATAATTTCAAAATTTCTATTGGAAACAGTATCGCGCGCTACCTCTAATAGAAAAAAAAGAGTTAATTAAAAAATCAGTTTTATAAGCTGATTATGGTGGGATAATGAATATTTTATTTGTACACTTAATTAAGAAACTCATTGCAAGTGACGCAGTATAAAAAAATTGTACCGGCACAAACCCACTTTCATGATAAATTGAAGATTAAAAATTACGTTAATCAAACTTCAAAAATTTTTCTTAATTAGCTTCAAGACAGCATTTAAATTAGTAAATTAATTTTTGTTAAATAATAAAATAATAATAAACAACAATATATTAATATATGCTGATGAAATTCAAAATAAAACTTAATAACTGTCACGTTTCAGATAAATTATTATGTAATTATTATTTTTTCTGATATTACTGAAAAATGTGTATATAATTAAAAGTCGAAAGATTTTTCTATTTTTTTTTCTCAATTCACTTGTCAAGTTTAAGAAATTTATATTCTACTTTTATGAATTTTTATGATTAATTAATCTTTGCGTTAGTTTGTTTTAGAATAAATTACTCTGAAAGTGATAAAAAGGGATCAAATAAAAGTCTTGATAAAGTTTCTCTCAAGTACATTCAACATTTTTTTAATCAAGTTCAATTTAATTTAAAATTAAGTCTCACAGAACATTCAAGAATATTGAAATACTTATACATATAGATACTTCAGAAAACTCATCGCTCTCCCTAAAGAAACATAAATAATACGATTATAAATGCGTTATAATAGCTACATTATTAATATTTGTCTCTTTCACAAAGTAGAAAATTTAATTTTCTTACTTTCAGAATATTATTTTGATAAATTAACCAATATTATAGATAAAATGATTAAATATATGCAAATATAAATAAAAAATATACAACAAAGAGAAAAAAAACTTTATGAAATATTTCTCTAGGGTATTTTAATATTTTAATAGAAAGACAAATTTTTTCCATCAAATTAATTTCTCCGCAGTGTGTATATGTTGGACAAAATTTTATTATTATTCATTTATGAAAGAATCTATTATTGATATTTATCCATTAGGGTATTTTTAAATTTACTATTACTCATATTCCAAAAAACTCAATTTTTCTGTTTTCTTTTTTTTGTGGGGTAAAATTGACCCCCATGTGTTCTTTGTGATTAAAAAAATTGGTGTGCTCTCATAAAGTTAACAAGGGTTAAATTTTTTCCAAAAAGAAAATAAAACGAACGCCAAAGAAAAATTATTCTTGTTTTGAGAAAAACATTCCTTTTCTACAATCCAATTGAAATTTTCTACTTGAAATAAAAATATGATTAATTCCTTTCCTCTTAAAATAAGTGGAAAATAGGCATCAAAATAAGAGGAATCCGCTTAAAACAAGAATATTTTTTCCGTGAATTAAAACAAAATTTTTTTAACTTTTAGTTTAAGATAACTTTTAGGTAAATAGGACAAATTAAATTTAAATTATTGTCTTAAATTCGAATTGAGAGTATCGTTAAAATTTTAAAGTGGAATCGAATAGACAATTGAAATTAAAATTTTATCACATTCTAAATTTTCAAGCCAAAAAAAGCAATTTATACTTAAATTCGACTCAGAAAAAGGGGCGAATAATTTTTTCCTTTCATAACTTTGAATTATTAAAATTTGACATTTTAAACAAAAAAGTTTAAAATTTTTTAATATTAGGATACGACTCTAGTAGGGGAAAGGCTTGCAGGTTGCCAAACCTAAGTTTTTTTGCTCATAACTCATTAAAATAAATAATAATAATTTATATGAACATACCATCGGAAAGAGAACCTACTAAAGAGATACAAATTCGACCCATAGATAATCTAAATTGGCAAAAAATAAAATTTTTACATCAATTTTTAAAAATGATGTAAAATTAACGTTTCGATATTTAAAGGCTTGCAGGTTGACCCACCTTGAAAAATTGATAATAATATGGAACAACTCCAATAAATTTTTTTAAAATAAAAAATATTTTTTTAATTGAAAATCAAACGAAAAACAAGATATGTGAAAAAAAATGAAATTTAGTAAATCGTGTAAATTTACTCCAAATTATATCATTGAATTCGCATTTCGGACCTGCAAGCCGTAAAGTGAGTCAACCTGCAATTTTGAACTCTCCCAAGTGCGAAATGCCAAGACTGCAAAAACGGCCCATCATTGGTGCAGTAATGTCTGCCGAGAATTGGCAGTAGTTAATGGGCCATTATTGGTGTTCAAAACGTCCCATTACTGGGCCAATGATGGCGCCGATGGTCAGAATTTCAAATTTTTTAAGACTGGGCCAGCTCTCGGCCCAATAATGGCACATTCACGGCAAAGTAGATCAATCTTTAATGGCAAAAGACAATTGCCAGTGATGTGACGAAGATCGGCCCATTAAAGGTACATTAATGGCATTTTAATTTGGTAAAATTTTTTATAAGAATTTAATTTTTAGAAACATTCAGTTATTCAATAAATTATTTATTTTGTATTTAAATAATTGAATAAGCTTAAAAAGGATTCAAATTAAAATATTTGAAACTTTGAATTTTCTATATTTTTAACTGTCAATTTTAAAGAATTAATTTTTTTGAAAAAGTTTAATTAAGTATTAATTTAAAAAAGAAGTTATTAATGTTTTCAAATAATTTTACAATTAAAGAAATTCGTGAATAAATGTAACAGAAACTTTTTTTTGAGTAAAATTTTTCCTTTATTATCTAAAAATTAAGAAATTTTCAATTTCACTTTCAATTAATATTTGCAATTGACAAATAGAATTTATAAACATTTTTTTCCTTTATTTTTTTAAAATCTTTGAATTTTTCTTAAAGCAATTGTAATTAAGAAATATAGAAATGATGCAAATTATTTCCTTAAGAAAAATTTATTGAATAAATGAATGTTTTTTAAAATTTAATTCTCATAATTCAATTTTAAGAAACATTTAGTTATTCAATAAATTATTTATTTTTGCATTTAAATAATTCAATTCTCGTAGAATTTTCTAGTAAAAATTTATTTCAAAATGGATTCTAGTCAAATTTTTAGATAATAATTAAATATTAAAAATATACCATGAATTTTGATATTAAAATTTTTTTAAATTCAATTGCCAATGATGTGACGAAGATTGGCCCATTAAAGGCACATTAATGGCACTTTAATGGCAAAAATTTTGTATCTTTGATGGCAAAATATAATTGCCAGAATTGGGACGTAGCTTGGCCCAATAATGGCACATTCACGGCAAAGTTGATCAATCTTTAATGGTAAAAGACAATTGTCAGTGATGTGACGAAGATCGGCTCATTAATGGCTCATTATTGGCACTTTAATGGCAAAAAATTTGTATCTTTCATGGCAAATTATAATTGCCAGTATTGGGGCGTAGTTTGGCCCAATAACGGCACATTCATGGCAAAGTTGATCAATCTTTAATGGCAAAATTCAATTGCCAGTGATGTGACGAAGATCGGTCCATTAATGGCTCATTAGTGGCACTTTAATGGCAAAAATTTTGTATCTTTGATGGCAAAATATAATTGCCAGAATTGGGGTGTAGCTTGGCCCAGGAATGGCACATTAATGTCTATCATTTTGTATCTATGATGGCAAATTATAATTGCCAATATTGGGACGTAGCTTGGCCCAATAATGACACAGTATCGGCCAGTGTAGTGTAGCTTATAAGAACCCTTTTGCTTCCTCGACTTCAAGTCAGAGTAGCAGAGTGGTCAGAGTGTTAGGCTGTGGTGCGTCAGGTTCAGGTATCGATCCCCGCGAGAGGTAAGAATTTTTCAAATATTTGTAAGTTTGCGTTTAATTTAGGGAAATAAGCCGTATAAATGTTATAAATTAATTAGTTAATTGAATAAAAAAAATTTATTTTTATTTTTTTCTAATTTTGTCAACACTGGGGGAGTAATGGCAGCCAATATTGGGCCATTAATTTCTGCTGAGATCTGGCTGCCAATAATGGGCCACTAATGTCTGCCGAGATCTGGCGGCCAATATTGGGCCATTAATGTCTGCCGAGATCTGGCTGCCGACGTCCAACCGCTGTTAACACCACAAGAGTCGGCGCAAAGTCGGGCCAATATTGTCTGCCAAGTCTCGATGCCAGCTTTGCCAATACTGGGTCAGTGTTGGTTTTCGCACTTGGGCTATTTTTAAGTCGATGAAAAAAAATATTAATTCATGATATTTTAAAAATTCCTTTTGGATTATCAAAATTGATTATAAAAGCAACTCTGTTAGGTTTAAATCCGATTGTTTGAATTTATTATTAAAAAAGAAAGTTTGTAAATTAAATCGAATTTAGACTTAACTGTATCGAAAAGAGATTATCGATAAATTTTTAAATAAAAGAAAATACTCAGTATTTATATCTTTAGAAATAAAACCTTAAATTCTTTAAAGTAATAATTATTATTATTATTAGAATTTAATAAAGGATCCCCCCTTTAAGTGCACTATTACTTCAGTGCCTCCGATTAGACGGTACTTTAATTGAAAGAAGTAAAAAAGGAAAAGGTGGCAACAGTACAACTACTGTAATAAAACACTAAATGTAATATGAGTGGAATGTAATATACTCAGTTTTATTAATTTTAATGCGATTTAAATTAATATAAAATCTTACAAATGATCAAGATTTTTAATTCCCCTTAAAATCTTTTATGCTTATAACAAGTAATAATTATTATTGTAAAATATCCCTTCTTAATAAAACATGATCTATTTGAATTCTCAAATCGTGTATAACAATACAACTTTTATGATAACTTAACTATTATTTGTTGCATACAAGATAATTTTTTGTATATATATTTTTATACGTGTAGAATATGGTTATATGTAAATGTAATCATGTATAAAATAATGTGATAAATAGTAATCGACTCACCAACTTACAATTTTATTAATTTTTGTTCAAGTACAGAAAAGTATCCTGTTACTTTTCTCAAGTGAATCACTCAGATTCACACCTGGGACAGGTTCCTTATATAATTTGTTACAAAAGTTAATAAAACAGCAAAATTTATTTATTTATTTAAACAGATACAGACTGCAATATAATTATCATTAGGAAAATATATTTCTAATTTCGTTTGCTGATTTTAAGTTTCGTTTAAGTTGGTGCTAAACACTAAGAGATATTGCAATTCGAATGTGGGCTGACCCACCCAGGTCCAACCCAAGACCTACCTGGGCTTCCTAGTTTCATTAGCAAAAATTTCTAAGTCCAAGTATAAAAAATTTTTCGCAACAAAAAATTAATGCTTAAAATGATTTAGAATAATGAAAAACGTGTTTTTAACATAAATTTTTTTGACATTTTTTTAAAAAGTGGATCACCCTCTTAATTAATTAGGAAAAATTTCCAAGTCCAAAAGACGAATATTTTTTTTAGACCAAGAAATTAATGTTAAAAATGATTGAGAACAATGAAAAACCTGTTTTTAACGAAAATGCATAGATGTTTTTTTTCTTGATATAATATAAAAATATTAATTTTTGAATTTTTATATTTGGATATTATTTTATTATTATTGTTGTTGTTAAACTATTTTATTTATTTATTATCGTGTATTAGTGTCAATAATTACTATATTGAATCATCAAAAGCAAGTTCACAAGTCACTGACAATAAAAATTTTGATCTCAACTAGTTTCATTAGCATAGTGGTTAGGGCGTTAGTCTCGTAGTCCGTAGGTCGTAGGTTCGATTCCCGCGTGCGTTAGATTTTATTTACTTCTTAGGTTTGCGTTTATTCCGATTTTTCTGCGTTGTATTCGTATAAGTATGCAATTTAATGATTATATATACTGTAAAATAATTTAATTAACAAATTTCTAATTTTTTAATAATTTTTTATGTATATATTAGAGGAATATATATTAATCTCTACATATACTAACATTATTTATGAATTCGCTTTTGGTCATCATTTAATTGAAAAAAATAATAATTAATTAAAACTAATACTTATTATTAATAATTTAGGTTATTTCTTTAGCAAATATTATAAACTAATCAAAATTAAAATAAAGTATATAAATAAACTGGTCATAACTAGGTTCCCAAGTTAGGACCAGGCTAGAATCACATCACCAGCCATTGTTGGTCCAACCTACACTGCCAACCTAGGACCAAGCTATTAACAGGGCAAAATAGGTAGGACCTGGCTAGGACCAATTTTCATTTTCCACACGGGTAGCTTATTTTAATTTCACTTTTCGTTAATTCACTTTATCAACACAATGTATTCTTAACTGATTATCTTTTCTTTAATTTCCTTTTTTTTATTTTTTTAAATAGTATTTCACTTAGTATTCATTTTTAGTATTTGTATTCTTTTAAATTATTTATTTCTTTAAATTCGCGTAAAATATTAGAAATTCTTAATTCAATTCACTTTATTCAATCAATTAAAACAATTCAAAATCAACCCTTATTTCTGGGGACAAAAAATATAAACCTCCGCCTTTTGCGGGAAATAAAACAAATAAAATATATCAAACATCCGCCTTGCGGGAAATGATAATTAAAACTCGTCGATTATTCCACCTGTGATTTTGGTCACACCCTGGAAATCGGTTCAGAATCGGTAAAGTGGGGGATTCCGTTGCACACGGCCCCTCGAACTTATTGTTATTAGGCAAGCTTTTTGCAAGCTTGCAAATTCTTTAAAAGTGGCGTGATAGAGTTCGATGTTCTCTTTTCTATATTGCCAATGTGTAGGTATTTTCTTTTCCTTGGTATTTTACCAATACATTTAAAAGTCTTTCCTGTGAAATTGTTTTTTTGATGATTCTGACAATTTCTTATAGATGTTGAAAGATTTTATATTCTTTAAAATTATAATATTTTGTAATTTTTAAAATATTATTCTGATAATATTAAAAAGGTAAAAAAAAGCAATTGAAGTAAGGTTGCTTATTTTTAATGTAGGTTAATAATTCGAGATTAATTAATAAATCGTTAATTGTTGAGTGGATTAATAGTAAAGAAAATACATCTTTTCTATTAATTGTGTGAAAAGTACTTAATTCTAAAACAATAATAATTTCCAAATTTCCTTTGAAGTTATATAATATAAAAGTTGTCTTATTTCTAAATGAAAATAAAAATAAAAATCGTTACGAGTTTAAACGTAACAAACTCAGAAAAAAATTTTAACTTAAGTTATCTATAAAAATATTTCATTTGTTAGCACATGAAAAAGTCACAATTTTAATTTTTCAATTTTTCAACAAGTCAATTTCAGAATTTGTTTAACAAGAACATTTTTATTGATTCTTTTTGCTGCAAAAGAGCATAAAAAGTAATAACTAATCATTTTTCATCAATATCAGTCGCGTTTTTAATTATGGCATTTCTACAATAAAAAATAACGCAAGTGGGACAACCTGCAAGCCTTGTAAGACTTGTAAGAATTTCCCCTACCATAAATTATACAATTTTAATTGCAAATGATTTTTCAAAAATTTTAATAAGAAAAACAAAAAAAAATTTTTAATTATTTTCATAATTTGATTCAATAATAAAGAATATTTTTTTTTAATTTTAATTTCCCTTTTTGTAGATAATTATAACTATTGAGTTATTTTTCAAAAATAACATTAGATTTCTTAAAAAAATGTTTGGACAATTTAAAAAATTAACAATTTTTTGCAGAATTTTAATTAAAAATAAGTAAAGATTTAAAAGGCTGTTTTTGTTGAAAATCCACATTTATTTTAAATTTTAAATGTTAAGCTTTTCGTCCATCGACGACAGACCTCTTCAGACATACTTTAGAAAACTGCAAATTTACAAAATACAACATGACAGAATGAAAAAGAACAAAAATGTGAACAGTTATTATATTACACCCAGTAAAAAAAGAAGTATTGAGTGGAGCGTTTAGGAATTGAGTGAAGCTCTGAGCCAATACGGATTCGAGTAAAAACCGTATTGGGACGTTTGACTCAATCTTTTTTTCATCCGCCGAATACGGTCTTATTTTAGCATTAAAATTAAAATCACATCAGCAGAGTACAAATTATAAATTGAAAGCACAATTGTCCTGGAATGTAAAAATGCCGATTTCGATAAGAAACAGTGAATATTTGTTAAAAATTGGTAAAAGCAAAGTTTGACAAGCGCGACTGAATTTACCATGTGAATAAATGAAGTGGTAAGTTTAAATGGACTAAAAGAAATCTGCTGTTACCGACAGAAAGTTCCTAGAGAATTGTAAAACAATGAAATTTCATTGTTTTGTTGAATTTACCACAATTCTCTAGGAACTTTCTGTCGGTAAAAGTAGATTTCTTTTAGTCCATTTCGTCCATTTAAACTTACCACTTCATTTATTCACATGGTAAATTCAGTCGCGATTGTCAAACTTTGCTTTTACCAATTTTTAACAAATATTCACTGTTTCTTATCGAAATCGGCATTTTCACACTCCAGGACAATTGTGCTTTCAATTTATAATGTGTACGCTGCTCATGTGATTTTAATTTTAATGCTAAAATAAGACCGTATTCGGCGGATGAAAAAAAGATTGAGTCAAACGTCCCAATACGGTTTTTACTCGAATCCGTATTGGCTCAGAGCTTCACTCAATTCCTAAACGCTCCACTCGATACTTCTTTTTTTACTGGGCAGTATAGTAACTATGCTACATAACCTCAACTTACCACTTAATTAAAAATTTTGACAATAATTGTTTACTTTAAAATTTTACTAATAATTCTAAAAAATAAGATTTAAAAAAAAATTTTAATGAAATTAAATTTTGTAATAATTTTGAATTTTTGGAAGTATCTAATTGAAAATATTTAAAATAATTAGGGGAGAGTGGGGCAAGACGGGGTACTTAAGGTTTAAAGCGCAAAACAAACGAAAATTATCGAATATATACTTTATTATTTTTTTAAATTATCATCTTTGGGAATCAGTCTTTCGTAAAAAAGACGTACAAAGGCCATCTGTTTCTTAAAAAAGCTTATAATTAATAATATTCAAAAAATTGCAAATCTCCCCATCTTACCCCACCGGCGGGTAAGATGGGGTACCCGTAGGGGTAAGATGGGGTCACTGTTAACTTAAAAGTATCAAATTGCAACAAATTGATACCAAAAAGATGGATTAAATCATAAATTGATCCAAACTTTTGGTATCAATTTGATAGTCTCAAGAAAACTGTGGTACTAAAAAAACAACCTATTTCTATCGACAATAATTTTACAAGTAAAGGTTGCATTTTTATCTTTGACATCGACACCAGCACAACTGCTCAAAGCCCATTGGCCGCAGACAGAACAAGCAGCCCAGCCTTCATTTGAGTCTAAATAATAACCATTGCAATAGAGACAAGGTGTATTTTCCACTTTACCATCGCTAATTGATGATTTAACCTGACAAACTTTTTTCTTTTTGGCCACTTTTATTTTATTCAGTCTTGATTTAAGTAGTTTTCTCAATTTCTCTTATTTCTCTTTTCTTTTGCTTAATTTGTGTACCCCGTCTTGCCCCACTCTCTCCTACCCCATCTTGCCCCCACCTACGAAATTGAAGAAAAAGGTTAATTACTACAATTTACGATTCAAAAAAAAAAAAAAAAAAACATATGCTTCCCTTCTTCTGTAACCCTTGCCAGTTAGAAAAAAATTTATACAGTTCATTAACTGTTATTATTAAATAATAAACGCCTCCTAAAAAATGTAAAAAAATGACAAGAAAATCGTCGAAAACAGTTTTTCTTAGTAAAACAGATAAAAGATTTGTTCTCATGGCTTTTAGGTTTTATAAACAAGAAACTATCGTCTCGGTGCAGTATTATGTATAAAATATAATCGCGATTGGCTAATTCGTTTGTTAAATAGGGCCGGTACCCCGTTTAACCGCTACCCCGTCTTGCCCCACTCTCCCCTACATTTAAAAAAATTGAAATTTAAAAATTCTAAGAATTATTTTATGAAATAATTTCTTAAGGGGACATTCCAGTTCAAAACAGGCAAAAAGAAGGCTTTTTTAGTATATATTATTAAAATAACAATTATGACATTTATTTAAAAAATTTCTTTTACATGTAATAAATAGATTCCCTACCGATTTTCCTAATCCTAGATTCCTAATTTCAACGTTTCCTAAAAACGAATTTCCTAAATTTGAAATTCCTAAATCAATTTTCCTAAGCAAAAATTCCTAAAGTTATTAAATTTTCCCAATTTGCTAAAAATTTTATTTTAAAAATGAAGTGGAAATAATTTAAAACTAATTACTAAAATTTAGAGAACAATTGTATGTGGAAATAATTTAAAATTAATTATTAAAATTTAGAAACATAATTTTCCTCGAAGTAATCCGCGATAAGAAGCAATAATTCTTCTTCCATTTCTTCGACGAGAAGGTCAAAAACATTTGCAACCTTACAGATTTTTTTAGATTTTCTAATAAATAAAACCATCCACAAACAATTGTTTGCCCACAATTCAAGGACTAATCTCCATGGTTTTTATTTAAAATATAAATTTTTTTATTTAATTTATAAATTACACTTTTAATTTAGACTCGAAATATTAATTTACAATCAAAATTTTGGAACTTTTGACATTTGTATTTGATTCTATTGAAAAAACAATAAAAAAACAATTGCAGATCGCATATCGCATCGTCATAAAAAATATATATTAGGAAAAATGATATTGTTCGGAAAAAAAGACTTTAGGAAAATTGAGTTCGAAAAAATGATTTAGGAAAATAGTTTTAGGAAAAATTAACTATTAGGAAAAGTAGTTGTTAGGAAAATACGTTTAGAAATCTAAGATTAGGAAATTCGTCGGAGAACGTAATAAATAATTTATTTAAGAATTTGTAAAAAAAAAAAATTTTTCATTTTTATTTCAAAATGGCGGCGATATACGCCATTTTCGAAAATGCCCATTCTCGGTGGTAAGATCGATTCCAAACTTTCTAAAACAGATAAAACCAAAAACAAGGGACATTCTCTTCGTTAGATATTTCTTTAGGTGTGGAACCTCAAAAAAGTGGAATTTTCTTCCCCCCCTTTTTTTTAGAGTACTTTTTCCCCAAAATATGAAAAAAAAAGGTGTTTTTATTCAGAATTTCTCTTATAAAAAAAAGGGAGTTTGAAATTTTTCAGTTTTTGAGGTTCCACTTATAGGCATGATGACGTTGAATCAAAAGCCGTTTAATTTTTTAAAATCGCTTCAGAAGAACTCGAGATATCACTCTTACCAGATCATAAAAAGACATTTTGAGAAAAACGCATTTAAAGTTTTTGTTCATAAGTTTCGAAATTTAAAAAAAAATCATCGGATTTGCTTGAAAATCGTTACTCGGGGGGTTTTTAAGGTCACTAATTACGAATATGGAATCAGATTTTTAAAATTCAAAATGGCGGATCCAATTTGGCGGACATTTTTTTTCAAAATCATTGGATTTGCTTGAAAATCGTTACGAGGGGATTTTTGGGGTCGCTGATTACGAATATGACATCATTTGTTCAAAATTAAAAATGTCGGATGCAATATGGTAGACGAAAAAAAAAATTAAACGAAAAAAAAAAATTAAAATAAAAAAATTTTCCTTTCCGCCATATTGGATCCGCCATTTTGAATTTTGAAAATTTGATATCTAATTTGTGATCAGCAACACCAAATACATTTTTGTTTGTCTTTTTTACAAAATGCAAATGAGAAAACATTTAAATCATTCGATTGATTATCCGCATACAAAAACATCTTTGACATGGGGAAGAATAAGGATGTATAACTTTTGTTTTACTTCGAATTTTGCAATGATATTTTAGGAGAGTATTCTTGACACTATAAGAAATCCGAAAATAAAAACAAAAAAAATCGATTTTTTTGACATTTTGAACTGGAAGGAAGATTATTTTTCATTTTGATTTTTTATTACAATATTTTTGAGAATTCAATGAAATAATAACAAACATTTTTTATTTTGAAGTTGTTCCGCTTAGTTGATGTATATGAAAGTTATTTTTATGAAAATTTTACAAAATTTCAATTATTTAATTTTCTTATAGAAAAATTATTAGAAAATAAATTTTGAAATATTTGCTACAGTTATTATATACACTATAAAAATGAAAGAAATTTATATTTTATACCAAAAAAGTAGTATTTTATTCCAATATTTGGAAGAGAAGTCGAAAAAAGTCGCTTTTTATAAAAATAAGCGAACTATCCGAGGCCCATATTATTTAAATTTTTCTCTTCTTGAATTTTACGCCATTATAATTCATTAATCTGCCGCCTACACGGCATGAAAATTCGCTCATACACAGGGAAAAAAAGTCTGACTCCGTTTACACCTTAAATTCAGCCTCAAAAAGAGGCTGAAAGTAAGACTTTTTTTTAGTGTGTAAACGAAATGAATCGAAAAGAGTGCATAAATATTAGGTATAAATTAGGTACAATACTAAATAAATTGTAAATAATTCTTATTAATCAATAAAATTACACTATAAAAAAAAAAGATTCTAAATTAGAGCTTATTTCGGTACTAAAATAGAACCAAATTACGATTTAGTACCAATTTTGGTACTAAATTAGTACCTTTCTTTTTACAGTGTATAGAAAATAAAGTGAGGGTAGAAAATGGATTATTTTATTTGTAATAATCTATTTTTTATAATTTTATTTATTTGTAAACATAATTTACTGTTTTACTTATTTTTGTCTCATCGTTATTTTTGTTTTTAAATTATTTACCTCTCTCTTTTGCTACAAAATGTTGACTATAGAATTTGTGTAGATATTCTACAGAATTATTCTAAAAAAAAAATAAAAAATAGTTAAAAAATAGTCTTTTTCTAGGGCAAGTAATGTAATTTCACTAGAAAGCGAGGCTAATAGGGTTCGGTGCGGTACTTTGCTTGTATTATGAAACCCTAAAAATATAATTTTAATAACAAATTTTTTAAAAATCATAAATTATAAAAATATAAAAATGATAAATTGTAGAAATTATAAAAATAATATAATACTATAAAATTGAAAAGAATTACAAATTTTATTTTGAATTTGAAAAATTCAAAAAATATTGAATTTCGTCTATTACTTTTGATTTTTGTCTGTGTGTCCAACTTCTCCTTATTAAGCAGGGTGTTCCCAGGGTGTTCACCCTGTGTCAAAAAAAAGAAAATTGAAAAATATTTTTAAAAAATCGTAAAATGGAGAGTATTTTGAATTGTAAAGCATTATAGCTGACTCATATGCACATTTAGAAAAACGATCTTGGTCAAGCGGTCGATTGAGAGCGACATAGTTGGTATAGGCAGAGTCATTAAAAGAGGGACATTGCCCTTTCTTCATAGTGTAATGATTCAGAATATTATAACCGTCGTTTGTGCACACAATAAACGGAAGTTAAATGACTATTTATTCCATATACATACAGAATTTTAATTATTGAACAAGTCTAACGAAGTACACAACTCACAACATGTAAAACATAATTAAAAAAATCTCTGTAATAAACATTTGTCTTAAATTTAGAAACCAAAAGAATTTTTTCGTTTTGAAATAGATATGAAAAATATTATTTGGCACAAGTAATATATTATTTGGCACAATATGTTATTTGGCGCAATTAAACTTTTTATTTGAACCAAATAAAATTTATTTTAAACTTAAAGTAAATATTTATTTTGATAAAAAATATTTATTCAGCTCAACAACTGATGAGACAAATATTGCGTTCATATCTTTTCCGCGTACCTATATGTATATGTACGCTATAAGTAAATTGAAATTGAAATTCCTAATTTCTCTACTAAGCCTTGTATATAATTATAAAAGCCACTTGGTTCTGATGGCAATAGTATATGAATTTATTGTTAAGTATTTGTGTTTATATTATCAGAGTAATAAATCTGGCAAATGCACTCTTGAATTTACAAACTTGCAAACCTATTCCAAATGAAATTTCTGAGCCGAATATATTATATAAAGTGATGTAAATTTCCGTCACAGTATGAACACATCGTTTCATAACGATATGCTAATAATCTCTCTATATAATAATTGAGACTGTTATGTGCATAAAACCAATTAATTCACTAATTTACTATAAATATTGAGAGTAAACTTTAACTATGCAATTTCCAATCGAAATGTAATTGAAAATTTGCTAATTTTCATTTAATTAATTGTATCTTTGGTAATAATTAATTATTTCAACAGGGGAACATATTTTCTACTGTTACCAAAGCAAAACCATATAATAAATTATATATCTGAAGCTGGGAAATTCTGTAAGTCAATTTTTACTTTATGTACCCTTACAGCAGCGAAAATTTTCTAAATTTTATTAAATCTTTACTTGCAATTTGTGGAATATTTAAATGCAAAGTTTTGTGAAAATTTTTTAAATATAGATTTAAATGTTTCGATTAAATAAATTTTTGCCTAAATCGATTTAGGCGAAAATTTAATTTCAATGTTCAGGCAATAAGTTTTATAATAAACATTTGTTTATTCGAGACATTTAAATCTTTTCACAATTTTAATCTTTTCACAACGTTGCAAGCAAATTAGAGGTGTGCATTTAATCGAGTGGAATCGAAAATTATTCGACTCGACAACAGAAAATTCGAATCGAAAGTAAATTCGAATCGAAATACCAATTCGAACTTTCGAATTGGCCGATTCGAATCGAAAGAAAATTCGAATCGAAATACGAATTCGAAGTTTTGAATTTAGAATTGGCCGATTCGAATCGAAAGAAAATTCGAATCGAAATACCAATTCGAAGTTTCGAATTTCGAATTGGCCGATTCGAAAATCGGAGTTTCGAATTGTACATCTCAACTCGGTTATTTTATTCGCACAATTATTTTGACAGAAATCCTAATTCTTAAAGAATTTTAATTGAAAATTTTTGAAATTTTATTAAAATTGTATTAAAAATAATTGAATTTTTGCAAAGATTTTATAACGAAATGAGAAAAAAATTGAAATCATTCTTGAAATTTTTTTGAAAATAATTGAAGTTTTGCAAAGATTAAAATCTATTTCTATTTAAGAAAATAATTAAATTGTTTTGAAGTATTTACCCAGGTAGAAATTGACGACCGGGATGGTACCGGCCCGGTACAAACGGCGGATTATAAGTGCCGGGGCGGTACCGGCATAAGACCGTAATTTTTACCGGCTCGGTACCGGCAAATTGCCGGATGATAACTACGGCAGGTATCCGGCATACGTACCGGGCCGGTACCGAATAATCCACCGGGGCGGTACTGGCCCGGTTATTGTTGGAAGGTATTTGGTGCCGGTTTATTACCGGCTGCACAACCGGCTAGGTACTGGTCCAGTACCGACATAAGTCTGTTCATTCCACCGGCGCAGTACCGGTAAATTGCCGGATGATAACTTCGGCAGGTATCCGGCAACCGTACCGGGCCGGCACTAATAAATATCTGACGCAGTACCGGGCCGGCACTAAAAAACAACCGGTGTGGTACTGGGCCGGTTAAAAAAATTATATTTCAGTCTGATTAATTGTTTAATTATCATTATTATTATCAATGTTATTATTAATTTTAAATTGGAAACAGTAAATATATTAGATGCTGAAACAGAGAAACATAAACAATTATAGAAAAATCTGAAAACTCGAGGAATTGAACTCCGGACCCTGAGGCTGCAAAGTCGACACCACATCCGCTAACCTAAACCTGCATATGGAAAGCAAATGTAAAGTGAGCTTATAAAGTCCAACCGACATTCCGCCCGGCAGCAGTACCGGGCCGGCACTAATATTCAACCGGTGCGGTACCGGGCCAGTATTTGTATTTTCTAATTTATTTTAATTCAATTTAAATTATTAAAAATAAATAAATAAAAATAGTAATTATAAATAATAATAACCGCCCTATTCACCGGTTAAATACCGGGCCGGCACCAATAAGCAACCTACTCGGTATTAATATAATTGCCGGCACAACTAACTGCTGGGCCGGTAAAAATATTATCACCGGCAAATCTCCTTCGGCGGTATAAAAACAGAAGTAAATTATAGTACCGGGCCGGTGCTACGCCGGTGCTGGGCCGGTACAAACATTATCACCGGCAAATCTCCTTCAGCGGTATAAACCAGAGCGAAATGACAGTACCGGGCCGGTGCTACAAAAGGTGCTGGGCTGGTAAAAATATTATCACCGGCAAATCTCCTTCGGCGGTATAAAAACAGAAGTAAATTATAGTACCGGGCCGGTGCTGGGCCAGATATTTTTAATCAACCGGCCCGGTAAACACTACCAGTACCGGTAGAAAATAATTGTATTTATTCGTAAAATTTTATTAAAATTTTGTTTAAAAATAATTTAATTTTTACGAAGATCGTTATTATTTATGAAAATAATTGAATTCTTGCAAAAAATTGAATTATTTTCAATATTTTCAATATTTCCGAAAATTCAAATACATACACAAACTAATTAAAAATTTTAAATTAAAACAATTAAAATTTTTAAGAATTATAATCATACCTATTTATAAATTAAAATTCCACAAAAAATAATTTTTTCAAATTATACAAAAATTCTTCAATTTTTCTTGAAACATTAAATTACAATTTTTATATAAAAAAATAATTCTTAGAATTGGAAATTGTATTTATTAACCGTAACTATTGGTTACTAAATGAAATTAAATGAAATTAAATTTTGAGTGGTCTCAGAACTTTTTTGGTTAAAAATTCGCGGAGTTACGGAATTTCAAAGTTTAGAACACCAAAAACCTCATTTCGAGAAAAACGGAATTATTAAAGATTGCGATACCAACCAATTATTGTATCACTGGTTCTTCTTGGAAGTTATTCAGATAAGCATTGTTTCCAGTTCAGGGCACCTTGAAGATAAAAAACCAACAGGTTTTAAATTTTTAGAATCACCCCCCCCCCTTAATTAACTAATTAATTTAAAAACCGACAATATGGGCCCTTTTCTAAAAAGGACAGTTTTTCTATTAAAAAACCATTTTTTTACAAGATTAATGATTAGGTACAATTTTATTGTGTCATTTGAAGAAAAAGAATATATATTAAACTTATTAAAAAATTTTTTACAGTCTCTATTATGAAAAAATTGACGCAATATCCAAATTTTCATTTCGACAATTACGAAAAAAAAGACTCTAACATCAATATCTCTGGTTCTTTTGGGAAGTTATTCAGATAAGAATTGTTTTCAGTTCAGGACACCTTAGAGATGAAAAATCAAGAGGTTTTAAATTTTTCCGCACCTCCATTTTTAAAATTCGGATTACTTTTGCAAATGACCGACAAAATGGGCCCTTTTAATTTTTCTAAAGAACCAATGAAATCAAACAGTTAAATTATCGATAAATTAGTGAAAACCGCTTGATTCGACTTGCCAAAGCATGTAGATTGATAATAAAAAATATTAAAAAATTAAGATTTTGCTCCAAAATTACAATGCGATTATCTCGAAAACTAGAACCGACAATATGGGCCCTTTTCATGTAGACGTCCACATATGAAAGTACTTTATGATAGATTAATAAAGTTCAACTAATTTATTTTTGGATTTTTAATTTTGCAAAAAAACGTTTTTTGCCCATAACTTTAAAAAAATGTTAGGACACCTGTAAATGTTTTTCTTTAAGTTTTGTAGAGTTTTTTTAGATGCATCTTTTGGTCCCTAATTGAACATTTTTCGTCCATATTAACCGGAGACTTTTTTGAAAATTTTGTTGAAAAACGTAAAAGTAACTTTAAAATTATCGTTACCAAATTGTAGAGCATTAAAAAACGATTCGATTGACCTATTTTTGAACCTAATTCGATAATAAATTTCGAAATCATTGGTATTTTAAAAACCAAAAATTTTGGAAAATGACATTTTCTCAACTTTTGTGTTTCAAAATTTTTGTTTAACTATTAAATTATTGTAACTATCTTGTAGGGTATTTAAAAATACATTGATTGATCCAAAATCCAATCACTTTTACCATATTTATAAAAAGTAATTAATATATTTCTATTATTTTTATCTCTATGAGGAAGTACAGTGTTCATGAAATGAGTACCAAAATTATAAAAAAATATACAACTTAGTAGCGGTTTTTCATTATATATTAGCTATTAAATTGTTAAAATAAATGAAAATTTATTTTAAAAATTGAACAAAAAATTTGCAAAATAATTTTTTTTCCTTATGTACTACAAACAATAAGCGAAATATTTTCTTCACTTTCAACACATTATTGGTATTTGTATGTTATTTATATATTAAAATTATAGAATAATTAATTGTGCGAATAAAGTAACCGAGTTGAGTTGTACAATTCGAAACTCCAATTTTCGAATTGGCTAGTTCGATTCGAATCGGCCAATTCGAAACTCGAAACTTCGAATTGGTATTTCGATTCGAATTTTCTTTCGATTCGAATTTTGCACATTCGAATTTCGAATTGGTAGTTCGATTCGAATTTTCTTTCGATTCGAATTTTGCACACCTCTAAAGCAAATATTTAATAAATTTTCATGAAATTTTCTGTGTAGTGGGTGATACTTCCGGAATAAATTTTCTTACGTCCAAAGTAATCTAGTTGGAAAAATTCTATACAATTTATCTAAGAATAATTCGATTACAATTTTAGTGAACATTCTTTAGAATTTCAAGAATAAAATAATTTTACAGAATTTTACACAAATACTATAGAAAAAATTTGCGTTCCTGTTCCCATGGCACAGTGGTTCCAAATCAATAAAACGTGGCCAAAACCCCCCAAAAAAAGTTTCAACTGGAAACTTTTAATACCCCAAATAGTTAGGTTGGTATGTCTACTAATAGAAACGACCCTTTTCGTGGGTCTATTGTGTACACCTGGCCGTGAAAACCAGTTCTGCTCTGAGCGTCCGGTGAGTCACACGAATTGTGTAGTTAACATTTATGGAAACACAGTTTTCAAAAGTGCATCAATTCTCGAAATTTTAGTAAAATTCAAGTTTGTAAAATGGAAACGTCAGCAACAAGTAAGTAAATTGAAAATGTATTAAAGAAATTAAATAAAATTTGTTAATAGTTTATTTATAAGATTATTTATAATATCGTTTTTAAGAGCTTATATTTCAAAAACTAAGATTTTAAAAGTGAATAAGTCTAAAGCCCCACGACATCCCACTCTGAAATAATTTTTCCCATATTCTAGAAATAATCCACTTTAATGTCAAAAAAAAAAATTTTGCTCCAACTTGCACCATTTTTTTTAAACATTTATTTATTGCAGCAATGTCTGTTTTTTGTGAATCCATTAAATCCCAAGCAGCAGACGGACATTCATTAAAAAAACTAACTATTAAATTCATAGCCAAAAGAAAAATAAATTGACACCTATTTCTTTGTTTATCATTTCCAATTGTTTAACACTAATTGTTTAAATAATTTATTAAAAAGTTTAATATTTTCAAAAACTAACAATGACAACCGATTATATAGTAAATAAAAAGAAACTTTTGTATTGGTAATTTTTTTTAAATGTAGTATTTTGTTCATAAAATTGTTATAAACAAATTATGTCCAACAAGGTGGTTTCAGTCTATTCTTGAGAAAATTAAAAAAATAAATACTGGGTTCATAGACAAATAAAATAAATAAATAAAAAGTAAATTGACCTATGTCTTTTGTAATTTCTAGTTGTAACAATAAATTATTTATAACAATTTTATAAACAAAATATGTTATGTACAAGGAAAACAACTAACAATGCCATTCGATTACATGGGAAATAAAAAGAAACTTTTGTATTGATCATTTTTTTTACATATAGTAATTTGTTCATAAATTGTTATAAACAAATTATGTCGAACAAGGTGGTTTCAGTCTATTCTTGAGAAAATTAAAAAAAGTAACTACTTCATTCATAGACAATTAAAAAATAAATTGACCTATGTTTTTTTAAAATTTCTAATTGGAACAATAATTTATTTATAACGATTTTATAAACAAAATACGTCATGTACAAGGAAATGACGAATACAAGATCTTGCTTATGAATCCAATAGTTAATTACTATATTTAAACAGAATAATAGTAATGACAATAATATATTCAAGTGATTAAATGAATCAAATGAAGTAATTATTGTTTATTATTGTTTATTTTACAGACAGTTCCAGACTATCTGAAGGAATGACTCTCACGAGAAAAGACATTTTTTATGTTATCAAGGATAATATAAACAAGGACAATAATTTTCTTTTACAATTATTGGAAGAACACTTGTCACAAGAAAATAAATTTACTTTGTGTACTAAAGTAAAGACTGAATTAAGAAAGTTATTTAGTAAATTTCGTCAAAAGTTTGAGGAAAATCAGAGAGTTGCAGAAAGGTTTTTAAAAAACAATGATTCGTGGCTTGCAGTACAAGTTAATTTATGCGGCAATTCAAAGGACATAGAAGTCACCGAAGAACCTCAACCGTCTTCGAGTACGAAAACAGGAGGACGACCGTCTTCCACTTTTGAAGATGGCAGTGATCGAAGTAAACGCAGAAAGTCACAGGAGATTCGAGAGAAATACAGTACAGATGAACTAGCCTACGCTACACAAATGAGTTTACGAGCCTCTGGAAAATGGGATACAGCAAGGTTAGTCCAAGACGTTTGCGAAGGAAGTCCAACAAAAGCAACAAGGTATAGGCAGTCTTTATTATTAAGCGAAAATTCCGAAAAACAAATGACAAAAGAAGTAGCATTATCAATTGTTATTGAAAATCAGTTATCCAAAAACATGTACAATGGTATTAGATCTAACAGTATTCGACATCTCTGTAAATTGTATCCTTCCTATAAAAATGTTTTACAAGCAAAAAAAGAATGTTACCCTTCCTGTTACGATTTATCTGTTACGGAATGCAAAGCTGAAGTAAAACTTCAAGCATTGTTAGACCATACAGTTCAACGGATTTTGTTAGTACAAAATGATGTAATACAAAGACTTCCACAAAATGACGTTAAAAATTTACATTTAATTTGTAAATGGGGATGCGATGGTACTTCAGCTCAAAGCCGCTACAAACAAAAATTCGACGATGATATTGATGCCAATAAAACAGATAGTAACATATTTTTTACATCACTTGTACCGCTTCAACTCTTTTCTGTTGACCAATCAGGTAAAAGTAATGTCATTATTTGGAAAAATCCTCGGCCTTCGTCCCCGCGATATTGTCGTCCAATAAGAATAGAATTTTTAAAAGAAACACCTGAATCTACTAAAGCAGTAGTAGAAAATATATCGGAACAAGAGCGTAATCTTACTCCACTGCAAATAATTATTGATGCAAAAGAGATTAATGTAGATTATAAATTAGCATTAACAATGGTCGATGGTAAGGTTTGTAATTCATTGACCAGCACATCTTCGGCTCAGAAATGTTATCTTTGTCAGAGCACGTCAAAAGAATTTAATAATATAGATGCAATGTTAAAAAAAGTTATTGTCGAGGATAATTTGCAGTTTGGTCTTTCAAGTTTGCATGCGTGGATTCGATTATTCGAGTGCCTTTTGCACATTGCTTATAAACTAGAAGTTAAAACTTGGCAAAAGCGAAAAGTTGATCAAGAAAGCATTTCAATCAGAAAAGCCAATATTCAAAAAGGTTTTCGTGAACAATTGGGACTCTTGATTGATCAACCTAAACAGGGATTTGGGAACACGAATGATGGAAATACAGCACGTAGCTTTTTTCAAAATTCAACAATTTCGGCAACAATTACGGGTATCAATGAAACACTGATTAAAAGATTTCACGTTATTCTACAAGTAATAAGTTGTGGTTTTCAAATCAATGTTCCTGAATATGAAAAATATTGTCTAGAAACAGCTCGCCTATATGTACATTTATATCCCTGGTATTATATGCCAACTACATTGCATAAAATATTAATACACAGCGCACAAATTGTTGAAACATCGCTTTTGCCAATTGGGCAAATGTCTGAGGAAGCCCAAGAATCGTGTAATAAATTTATTAAAAAGTATCGACAAGACTTTGCGCGGAAAACTTCTCGTGCTAAAAATATGGAAGACATATTTTGTAGACTTTTAGTATCATCAGATCCATTAATATCAAGTTTACGAAAATTACCGACAAAAAAGCTAAAAACTTTAGAAAGTGATGCGATTAATCTGTTAAAAGCGCCAACACCTGATGATACAAATTTATATACTAATTCACCATCAAGTTCTGAAGATGAATCTGAACACTCTTCAGACGACGAATATTAATGTCGACTAACAAATGATTATATGATTTGTAATATTTAATCTGAAATAATAAATGTTATTTGATGCTCTAAATTTAAAGTGTTTTATTTCTAGCATTTTGTATCCACCACTTTGAATTTTCAAAAAATAATTTCAGATTTGCAATCAGCAACCTCAAACACCCCCGAGTACCGATTTTCATTAAAATTAAAACATTTAATACATTTCATATCCACCATATTGGATCCGCCATTTTGTTTTTTCAAAAAATAATATCAGATTCATAATCAGCGACCCCAAAAACCCCCGAGTAACGATTTTTATAAAAATTAAAACACTTCATACATTTCTTGTCCGCCATATTGGATCCGCCATTTTGTTTTTTAAAAAAATAATATCAGATTCGTAATCAGCGCCCTCAAAAACCCCCGAGTGCCGAGTTTCAAGGGAATACGATTAATTTTTAATTTTGACATCCGCCATATTTGATCCGCCATTTTGAATTTTTAAAAACTAATACCGGATTCGTAATCAGCGACCCCAAAAACCCCCGAGTAACGATTTTTATGAAAATTAAAACACTTTATACATTTCTTGTCCGCCATATTGGATCCGCCATTTTGTTTTTTCAAAAAATAATATCAGATTCGTAATCAGCGACCCCAAAAACCCCCGAGTGCCGAGTTTCAAGGGAATACGATTAATTTTTAATTTTGACATCCGCCATATTTGATCCGCCATTTTGAATTTTTAAAAACTAATACCGGATTCGTAATCAGCGACCCCAAAAACCCCCGAGTAACGATTTTTAAAATTATTTAATAACTTTTTGGGGTTTTGGCCACGTTTTTGGGATTTGGAACCACGGGCATGAATGGGTTAATAAATAAATTTTTTTTTCAATTGAAAATCAAACGAAAAACAAGATATGTGAAAAAAATGAAATTTCGGAAATCGTGTAAATTTACTCGAAATTATAGCATTGGATTCGCATTTCGGACCTGCAAGCCGTAAAGTGAGTCAACCTGCAATTATTTTAAACTCTATTTTTAAATCGATAAAAAAAATATTAATTTTTGATATTTTAAAAATTCCTTTTGGATTATCAAAATTGATTAAAAAAGCAACTAAAAAAATGTTAACTTAAATTAGCTATAAAAATATTTAATCTGTCAGCACATGAAAAAGTCACAATTTTAATTTTTCAATTTTTCCACAAGTCAATGTAAACTTCAGGATTTAAAGTAAAATTTCCTTACTTTTTGTTCCAGGTTAAACTTTTTAAGAAACCTTTTCGTCCGTAAAAAAACAGTCGATTTTTTACTATGAAATGTATCGCCGCCATTTTGTTATAAAATGTTAAATAAAATTTTTTTCTACACTTCAATATGTATTTAATAAACCCTCCAAAAAGAAATCCTATTCTACTTTTCATTTTCTCAAAACAATTCATCAAAGATATAGGTCTCTTTTTCTGGCTCTAGAGTAGTGTTACCCCAAAATTCAAAATAATGGATTTATAGAAGAATTTTAGTTAAAAACACTAAAAAATTTAATTTTTGAGAAGTAAATAAAGTTTTCCAAATAAAATCAATTATTTAAAAAAAAATTGTAATATAATTCCACGCAAACATTTAATTATTTTAACCCCTTGACTGTGGATGACGTGTATACACGTCATGAAAAAAACTGGCCCAAACAGCCCGTGCAGAAATTTTGACCGGGGCCATGGCACTTTGCCCGATCTGGCCGCCCTGTCGGGACCCGGTCGGGGCCATGGGATTTCCCCCGATCTTTTCGCTACCCAGGTAGAATTCCAATACTGACTGCATTTTATTATATTAAAGCTTGTTATTTGATTATTAAAGAATGGGGAGTATTTACTTCAATATTAATGATTATTATTAATATTTTTGTAGTAAATAAACTTTTATGAGTGTCATTAAAAATGTAAATAGTTATTAGAATTGCTTTTATTGAACTAAGTTTTTAAAAAAAATATTTTTCTTATTTTCTTTCATTAATTTAGACAGACTATCTTATTTAAATTAATAATTATTTATAATTATTATTATTGTTAATAATTATTTAAACCTATACTTTATGTAACATTATTAAGAATTATACACAAAACACTTAAAACTAAGACGGAAAAATATCGCACGCACGGGGGACCGAACCCTAGACCTCGAGGACGCAAGTCGAATACACATACCGCATAGCCACGCAAGCTTGGAAGCGACCTCGCTTAAACTTCCTTTTGAATCATGGGACCGTTATATACAGTGTTATCATAATAAATTGACTGTATCATATTTATTTATAGAAAAATTATTAAAAATGTATGTTATATATATATATATATATATATATATATATATATATATATATATAAATTAATATGTTTATCATAATAATATGGTAAAAATTATTAATTTAATTATTTATTCTATATTATTTATAATTTAACTATTTTTTAAAATAATAAAAATTTTTTCATTATTAATAATTCACAATAATACTAAAAATTATTAATTAATAATAATTTATTTTTTTGCCTTAAACATGGAATTTCAATTTAAGTGTGAAAAACAATTAAGAGTTTTTAAGAGTTATAAATGTCAAAAATAATATGTTAATATTATAACCACAAAAAAATTTAACATTTTAGGCAATATTTTTGGTTATCACCATGATAACATCGACAAATGGTTCACCCTCGACAATTGGTGCGTTTGTCCTATTGTTTTAAATTAAAGGAGAATAAATTCTTAAGACATCCCTCGAGGACAATTTTTGAGTTTTTAATTGTTTATAATTTTTATTTTCAAATTTCAATCAAAGTTAACAAATTAACACAATTTTTTAAAAACGGACGTTTATTTTCTTATTCCGTTACTGCACATGCTCTAAATCAGTTCAAATTAATCCAATATTACCAGCAGACAATTAAAAACCCATAAAGTAATATATTTCAATTGTCATAAACAACATTAATTAACAAATAGTTAACTTATGATCCTGTCCAACAGAAAATTTTTGTTGCAAATTTTCTTTTTTACTTAGGTTCTTTTAAAGAATATATGTCTTTTTTGCTTATAATATAACTTATTTAAATATTTAATATTATATATCCGTGGTCTTTTAACATTATCTAAATAAAAAAGTAAACGTGAAAAAAAAATTTTTGGTGGAAAGGAACAAAAATTAACTATTTGTTAATTAATATTATTTGTAACCATTTAAATAAGTTATTTTTTAAACAAAAAGGACACATATTTTTAAAATGAACTTAAATTAAAAAGTAGACGTGAAAAAAAATTTTTTTGGTGGACAGGAGCATAAGTTACATAACTATTTGTTATTTAATATATTGTTTATAACAATTTAAATAAGTTATTTTTTAATCAAAAAGGACAAATATTCTTTAAATAGACTTAAATTAAAAAGAAAATGTGAAAAAAAACATTTTTTAGTGGAAAGAAATCAAAGTTAACTATTTGTTAATTAATATTGTTTATAACAATTGATATAAATTACTTTCTGTTTTATTAATTATATGGTGGTCATATTGTATTAATTTGAACTGATTCAGATCATATGCAGCAACGGAATAAGAAAATAAGCCTCCTTTTTTGAAAAATTGTATTAATTTGTTAACTTTGATTGAAAATAAAAATTATAAACAATTAAGAACTAAAAAATTGACCTTAAGGGATGTCTTAAGAATTTATTCGCCTTTAATTTAAAATAAAGAATACTGAAACCGGTTAAGAATTGTAGGCTGTAGACAGTTTTGAACAGTAAATTGTAAAAAAAATCCCATTGTGCGCTGTTTGTAGATCCTTGGGCAAACCCGGTCTGGTCCTGGTCGGGGCCACGAAGTCGGGGCCAGATCATGAAATCCCGACCGGGGCCAGGGCGGTAATCGGGAACAAAAGTGGCGATTTCTGCACGGGAGTGGATGACGTGTATACACGTCATGGCCCGAACAAGAAAACATCTTAACGTATATTCGCAAAAATTTTTACTCGGGGGTTTTTGGGGTCGCTGATCACGATTCTGAAGTCATATTTTCAAAATAAATCATTTTTCATCCAAAATGGCCGCCAAAAATTTTGAAAAATTTCAAAAGTGGATAAATTCTTTTAGAAATTCTTACTCGGGGGTTTTTGGGGTCGCTGATCACGATTCTGAAGTCAGATTTTCAAAATAAATCATTTTTCATCCAAAATGGCCGCCAAAAATTTTGAAAAATTTCAAAAGTGGATAAATTCTTTTAGAAATTCTTACTCGGGGGTTTTTGGGGTCGCTGATCACGATTCTGAAGTCAGATTTTCAAAATAAATCATTTTTCATCCAAAATGGCCGCCAAAAATTTTGAAAAATTTCAAAAGTGGATAAATTCTTTTAGAAATTCTTACTCGGGGGTTTTTGGGGTCGCTGATCATGATTCTGAAGTCAGATTTTCAAAATAAATCATTTTTCATCCAAAATGGCCGCCAAAAATTTTGAAAAATTTTAAAAGTGGATAAATTCTTTTAATAATTCTTACCATTTAAACTTTGAAAAGCTAATAACAGATTCGTAATCAGCGACCCCGAAAACGTCCGAATAACGAATTTTAAGCGTATTCAATGAATTTTTCAAAATCGTGTCCGCCATTTTGGATCCGCCATTTTGAATTTTAAAAAACTAATGTCAGATTCGTAATCAGCGACCACGAAAATCCCTTAGTAACGATTTTTAAGCGAATCCAATGAATTTTTCAAAATCGTGTCCGCCATTTTGGATCCGCCATTTTGAATTTTTGAAAACTAACACCGGAATCGTAATCAGCGACCCCAAAAACCCCTTAGTATCTATTGTCATGAAAATTTATTTACAAGAAGGTCTTACACATTTTGGGACCATTTTGTTATATTTTAGCTACACACTGAAGGGGTTAATAGATATTAAAAACTTCCCAGGAATTGTATTATTTACAAATTTTTTATAAATTTCTTCGCAATAATTCAATTAGTTTCTTAACTATTAAAAGTTTTTACCCTTAAAAAAACATTTTATTCTTAAAAGTTTTATTAAAATTCGTCAAAAGAATTCAATATTATTTAAAAATTTGTTGATAAAATTCTTAATGAGAATTCAATTTTAAAAAACAAGTGATAAAATAATTATTTTATATTCTAAGAATATTGTTACTCTAGCTTCTTCAAAATTTTTTCATAATTACAATTCAATTATTATTTTATAGAATTTTTAAATAAATTGAATTGTAATTATGAAAAAATTTTGAAGAAGCTACAGTAACAATATTCTTAGAATATAAAATAATTATTTTATCACTTAATCGATATCTTTATGTTTCGTAATAATATTCTTATAAGTTATTGAATTTCAGAGAGATTTAAAATTGAAATTTTTGAAAATCTAAATTCTTATTGAAAATTAATAATGATGAAATGTTTATTTAAAAATAGAAGTTATTGATGTTTTCGAATAATTAGGGATAGGAACTTTATGCTTTTCGACAAGACAATTTATGCTCTTCAAAAACTTGTCATTATGCTGTAATTATGCTTTAAGAAATGAGAATTATGCTATAATTATGCTCTTAAAAGTGTTAACTTATGCTTTAATTATGCTTTGACCTTAAAAAATTTAAACTTACGCTCAATTTTAATAAGTCAATCTAATAAATTTTAAAATTGAAATAAGAAAGATTAAAAATTTTACATATATTATTTAATAATATTAGAAACAGTAAGAAATATTTAGAAAATGAAAAATTGTGTTTAATTAAAACAGTTAATTACTTTTATAACTAAGACAAATTGAATTCAGTGTTTATATTACTAGAATACTCTTGGGCTTCCGTTTCCGGTACCGTTTCGGTGTACACGCGCTTGGAAAGAGTTAAGAGTTTTTTGAGAAATATAAAGGTTTTAAAAAAGGGTGGGTAGTGTAGAGTGCTGAGTGTGTAGTGTAATTTGCGGTAGTGTAAAGGAAAGGTATGTTTGTATAGAGTAGTGAATGTATAAGTGATAAAAAAGGTAAAAAAGAGAAGTGTGTTTTGTGAGGTTAGGTTGCTTGAAGTGAGAGAGAAGAGAGAGAGACAGTGGAAAAATTTTGAGCATTTGAGTGATAAGGTAGATTTCTGGAATGGCTGAGTTTGACTCAAGTAGTGTTAGCGAGAATGAGAAAAAGGCGCGGGTATTTGAAAGGGGAATAGGAAAGAATGGAAAAAAGATGACGTGTGAGGATTGCATGGATTTGTTAGAATTAGTATGGATGATGAAGGATGCGATGGATGAAGGAGCGAAGAGAGTGAAGGAAAATTTAATGGATATATGTGATAGGTTGAAGTGGAAAATGGCGGATTTGACAAGGCGAGTGGATGTAGTTGAAAAGGAGAAAAGAAAAAAGAATGTAGTGATCAGAGGTATGAATGTAGGTGTGTTGGAGGGTAAAAGGGCAGTGGAAAAAGTGTTTGCTTGGGTGGAGGTTAATGTCTCGGTGAAAATGGTACAAGCGTTAGGAAGGGGTGAATATGGTTTGCCAAAGTTATGGTTGGTGGAGTTAAGTAGTGAGGAAGAGAAAATGGAGGTGATGAGGGTGAAAGGAAGACTGAAAGGAAGTGTAATAAGAATAGATGAGGATAGAAGTTGGAGAGAGAGAAGAATGATATGGTTATTGAGAGAAAGAGCGGGGACGGAGAGAGTGATTGGAAAACAGGTAAGAATGGGTAAGGATTGTATTTGGGTGGATGGGGTAAAGTATGTTGTGGGGGAGGATATGGGTGGAGTGATGGAAGTGTGTAAAGTGTGATAGACAGGGATAGGCTGAGAATGAGGTGAGAAGATTTTGCTTGGATGCATGGATGGATAAAAGTGGATGACTGGAGCGTGTAAGAGAGGTGTGAAAGCAGGTTTTTGAAAAAGGGTGGACGAATTGGGTTGAAGCCAGCATGGGCATAGAAGGAACTGGAAACGGAAGCCCGGCTCTGGCGATAGGTTAAGAGCGTAAGGTTGAGAGCGTGGAGAGAGTTGCGTTTTAGGTTAAGTTGTATGTAGAGAATGTTTAGTTGTAAGGATTTTTGTAAATATAGGTTAAGATTATTATGTATGTACTTAGGAGTCTCGAACCCTACCTATTGTAGGGAGAGTAAATAAATAAACAAAAAAATACTAGAATACTCTTAAAAACTGAATCAGTGAAATTTTACTGAAAATAAGTTAAAAACCGCTGCCAAGTTGTACATTTTTATAAATTTGGTGTTCATTTCATGAACACTTTGCTTCCTCATAGAAATAATAATAATTGAAATATAAGAATGAAAATGATTTAAAATAAGAAAATAATAAAAAATTAAAAAAAAAAAATTAAAAAAATTAAAAATAAAAACCGCTGCCAAGTTGTACATTTTTATAATTTTGGTGTTCATTTCATGAACACTTTGCTTCCTCATAGAAATAATAATAATTGAGGAGCTGGATCGAAGAACTGGCTCTTCGCTCGGACCGCTAGCGCTAATATCAGTCGGGTGGCAGTGAGCGCCTCTGGGCCACTCACTCCTACCCGACTGGTATTAGCGCGTGCGGTCCGAGCGAAGAGCCGGTTCTTCGATCCAGCTCCTCAATTGAAATATAAGAATTACCTTTTATAAAAAGGTTAAAAATCATTAAATCTGGGTCCAAAAAATGTGTTTTTATATATGACGGGTTCCACGTCAAGTGACCCAGGTCAAAAATTTACATGGAATATTTGAAAAATTTGTAGTTTCTTTAAAACAAAACGAAAATACGTTTTCTATTTTGGGTTTTGCAGCTGTTTTTCAACACTTTCTAATAGTGTGAACATATGTAGAGAAAAAAAATTGTTTAACCTTAAAAAATTAAATTAAAAAATAAAATTTAATTTTTTTATCAAATGGGCAGTTTTTATTTTTTTAAAAAAAAATTTTATCATAAAGGTGAGGTTTTTTTCTAAAAAAAATGTATAGGTCAAAACGTGGGACAAGAACTTTTAACTGGTCAAATTAAGCATTTACTTCTGCAGTGCACCGGCCCAAAGTGGAATTTTTTTTTACAATTTACTATTAAAAAATGTCTATAGCTTACAATTTTTAACCCATTTGAGTGTTCTTTGTCTTAAATTAAAGAGGAATAAATAATTTTTTTAAAATCAAAGTTAACAAATTAATACACTTTTTTAAAAAAGGACGTTTATTTTTTTATTCCGTTGCTGCACGTGATCTAATTCAATTTAAATTTATCCAATAAGACCACCAGATAATTAATAAAGCATAAAATAATTTATTTCAATTGTTATAAACAATTTACAGCCCAACAACGCGCAGGGGCGGTGGATTGCAGAGGTAAATGTTTATTTTTACCAGTTAAAAGTTCTTGTCCCACGTTTTGACCTATACATTTTTTTTAAGAAAAAACATCACCTTTATAATAAAAATTTTTTTAAAAAAATAAAAACTGTCCATTTGATGAAAAAATGAAATTTTATTTTTTAATTTAATTTTTCAAGGTCAAACAATTTTTTTTCTCTGCATTTGTTCACACTATTAGAAAGTGTTGAAAAACAGCAGAAAAACCCAAAATAGAAAACGTATTTTCGTTTTGTTTTAAAGAAACTACAAATTTTTCAAATATTCCATGTTAGACCAAAAATTTAAACTTTGACCCCCTCCAGTTTTTATATTTGTTTAAATAAATTAATAATATTTGGTATTTTTAATTGTATCTAATAGGACTACTGTTTGTGCAAACTTTTAACCCGATCCCAAACATTTAAAATTTGGACCTGGGTCACTTGACGTGGAACCCGTCACATTCTATAAGATGGTAATAATAGTTTAATAATTACGCATAACAAGAATGTTGAAAAATGATATTTTCCACAATTTTTGATTTTTAAAATACCAATAATTTCATAATTTCTGGCCGAATCAGGTTAAAAAATAGGTCAATCGAAGCGTTTTTTAATGGTCTTCAAGTTAGTAATAATTTTTTGAAGTTACTTTTACATAATTTAAAAAATTTTTATAAAAGTCTTATTTTTCAAAATTTTAGATTTTCAAAAGTTTAATATCTCCGGTTAATATGGACGAAAAATGTTCAATTAGGGCTCAAAAGATGTGTCTGAAAAAACTCTACAAAACTAAATACAAAACTAAACTTCTACATTTTTCAACAAAATTTTCAAAAAAGTCTTATTTTCTAAAATTTTTTATTTTTAATAGTTTAATATTTCCGGTTAATATAAACGAAAAATGTTCAATTAGGGCTCAAAAGATCCGTCTGAAAAAACTCTACAAAACTAAAGAAAAACATTTATAGGTGTCCTAACATTATTTTAAGTTAATATGGCCAAAAAACGTTTTTTTACAAAAAGGAAAATGCAAAAAAAATATAGTTAAACTTTATGAATCGGGCTGAAAATACTCTCATTTTATGTCCCCAGGGAGATCTGCAATTTAAAAAAAAATTGAAGTCTTTAGCTCTTTCTCGTTCTGAGATATTGAGGCAAATGTAATGTTAGTACACACACACACACATCGGGACAAATTTTTCAAATTGAAATTTAATTCATTTTTTACTGATTGGCCAATTAAAAAATAACTGAAATTTTCAATATGTATGAGAAAAATTTCCAGTAATTTTTTAAATGACCAATCAGAAAAAATGACTAATACTTTAATAATTTTTAACTGATTTTCAGTGAAATTTCACTGTTTCAGATTTAGAGAATTATTACGGCCAGTTTTTAAATGTTGATTGTGATTTTGTTGGGCAGTATTTATGAGACGTATTTATAAATTTAACAATTTTTAGCAAATAAATTATTTAAAAATACAATATTACAAAAATGCTGCAGTATTATTTGATATATTGAATACACGATATTATTTGAATAATATCGTGGATTTAGTTAAAAAGAAAATTTTTTGAATAAAAATTATGACCCAAATTGCAAAATTATGCGGCATATATGCTCAGAATGGATTATGCTGCTTTGAGGACTAAATTATGATTTCAATGCTTTTGCAAATTGCAATTATTTATGATCAATAATACTTTTTAATGCGAATCTTAACACTAGAAAAAATTTGTAAAAATTATGCTCAAGCATAAAGTTCTTGTCTCTACGAATAATTTTACAATATTAAAGCAATTCATTAATTAATGTAATAAAACATTTTTTGAGTATTTAATCATTTTTAGACTGAATCAGAATATTCTTTAGGATCAGTGAAAAAGTCAAAATTTTGTCTGTAAATCAGGAGAAACATAAAATTAAATTTTTTTTGGTAACCCTGATTGCAGAAACAAAAAGTCAGCTTAAATGACTATCAGTAATTTTTAACTGATTCAAATTTCCCTAGTAGAAATTTGTCGTGGCATGACTAGATTTATTCAAGTTACTGTACAGTTTTAGTCATGGAAGTTTAATCTAGCTTAACTGGCGAATTACTAGACAGCTACTGCATAACACTGTTAAAGAAAATATAAGGTTGAACTTGATTATTACTGCATAGAAGTCCTGTACAGTTATTTTCATGGCACTATCGAGGCGTTCCGAGAAATTATGTTCCAAAGTTTGTCGTGGCGTTAGCGCTACCGCCAGTTTCAGTAACTAAACAGTTGTGTATTGACATTTTCGAAATATTTTCTATAAAATAAATCTTTTGGTTTTACAGTTTATAGTTTTTATATTTTTAATTTTGTTCTTTTATTTTACTGTTGACAACTAAATAACAAATTTTTTAAATTATTTAATATTGGCAATGAAAATTACCACCGCGGGCTCGGTGTCGCTAGTGTTTTACACCAAAAATGGACGAAATGGGTGTACAAATTTAAAAAAATATAAACTTAAATTGTGACTTTTCGGTTTTAATTTTAAGTAGTTTTTCAATAAAAAGATAAATAATGAACAACAATCTTAACAAATATTTCTTAAACATTAGAATACTTTAAATATTAACATTTTTTTCAACCTTGTACACCCACAGCAGCCATTTTTTTTAGTTCACTTTATGGTCACTATGTGTCGCATTGCAATTTTAAATCCCCAATTAAAATTTTGATTTAACCTTTAAAGTGCTATGTGACGAAAAATCAATTTTTTTTATTTTTACATATTTTACAATACAAAATTTAAAGAAAAATTTTTTTTGGAAAAGTTGTCACTTAACAGATTTTTATAAAATATGAAGCTACTGAAAATCTCAAGTTCGTATCTTACTTCGAAAAAAAGTTACAAGCAAAGAAAATTTTTATAGCGGTCTGTCAGACCGGCTTAGCACTTTAAAGGTTAATAATAAAAATTTATTTTTAATGAAAATTCCTTTAGAAAAAAAAAACTTTTTTAAAATTCGCTTTAATTAATTGAGTTAATTAAAATAACTAATTTTTTAAATTCAGAAGACAATTTCTTTTCAAGATTATATACTCTTATTATATGTATAAATATTAATTTAACAAACCTGTTTCATACAAAAAGTAAGAATTGGTCCAATAAAGTGAGGTTATGTTTTACATTGATGTATTGACGTTGACATATGTATAGCTCTCCGATCTGTATAACAGAACTGTCTATAATTAATGACAGTAGCCGCAGTAACAATTTATTACTAATCCCTTACGGAAAAAATAGACATAATTCTAGTTATACCCGCGAATTATTTCTTTCAGTGTATACACTGATGTATTTATGGAAAATTTCTACATAACACTGTTCAGTTGCTGGACTGACGGTAACGCTAACGCCACGACAAACTTTGAAGGAGAGTCCAGAATAGAGTCGAACGCGCTGATAGTAACGCGCTCGTCCATATGGAATACATAGAAGGAGCGCGTTAGTATCAGCGCGTTCATACCGACGTCGACTATATTCTGGACTCTCCATGAAACATAATTTCACGGAACGCCTAGAAAGTACCATGAAAATAACTGGACAGACAGAACTTCTATACAGTAATAATCAATAAGTTCAACTTTAGAGTGTTATGCAGTAGCTGTCCAGTAATTTGCCAGTTGAGCTAGAAAAGATGAAAAAGGGAACTGCTTTACCTGCCGGTAGAGTATGGTTCTTATTTTTCCGGAATCGTCCATCCACTAGAACGGCCGTGATGCGTAAGCGTGCGTTTAGGTATTTCGTCCCAGTGTGACCCGAGTTCGCTCCCCGATACCGCTAGATATTTTTCGTTTGAACTGAATTAGTTCTTCATATTAGGGTTTACTTATAAGTTTGTAGTGTGATAAAATAATAATATTTATTTCAGTGTTGTGCTTAATTCAAGGAAAAAGTGAATGTTGTTTAATGTAAAAAAATGACATGTGTACAAAAATCAGTATTGTTTATAATTTTTTTTAATTATGTAGTTATTTAAAAATAATTTTACAGATAATTTATTATAAATCATTTATTATACGGAACAATAGATACACTAACAGTAAAAATATAGTTTCATAAATTTTTAATTTATTTAATTTGTTGACAAAAAAATGTAACGTTATATTTTCAAATTTGTACGTGTTTAACCCATTAACGCCTGAAACCTTTGAAATTTTGTGTTTAATTTAAGATATAATTTTATATATTAAACATGCTCCCTAAAAATAACTGAAGCGTTTCTTTATGTTTTCGGGGTCGCTCTACAAGATTCCATGCTCAGATTTTAAATTTATCGCATAGAAAATTAAATATGGCGAATTTTGTGCACCAAATTGCGAAAAAAATGAAATTTTTTTTTTAAAATAATTATTTCTTACTGAAAACATTTTTTTCAAATGAATACAAGTGTCACAAATTGGCACAAACTTATTAAACTTTCAAAATATGCAATAGCGGAAACAAAAAAAACAAAATGTCGGCTTCAAAATGGCGCTAATTTGAGAAAAAATTAATTAATTTTTTTTATAGTGCACCGATTCAGGCAATAGCTATGAAATGTAATAGAACTTAGTGTTTATATGTTTTTGAGGTCTCTTATCACGAATATGTACTCGGATTTTCAAAATTCAAAATGGCGGATCCAATATGGCCGACGAAAATTTTAAAAATTTACTCGATTCGCTTGAATTTTGTTACTCAGGGGTTTTTGAGGTCGCTGATTGTGAATCTGCAATCGGATTTTCAAAATTCAAAATGGCGGATCCAATATGGCCGACGAACATTTTAAAAATTTACTCGATTCGCTTGAATTTTGTTACTCAGGGGTTTTTGGGGTCGCTGATTATGAATCTGCTATTGGATTTTCAAAATACAAAATGGCGGATCCAATATGGCCGATAAAAATTGTTTAAATCAATTTTAGTCGCTTGGAATTTGTAAAATGATGACCATCTATTTGCCGTCAGAATAAGACGTTTACCAACTCTCTAAATTATTATTCTAATGATATTAAAGCTAAAATTCGATAATATTGGTCAACTACTCCTTATCTGTCATCTCAAATTGTTTCATTAACAATGTCAGGTTATAAGTTTTGCAATATTAAGTCTTATGCTAAGATAGTGTTGAAACAATTTATCTAAGCCAATTAGATTTAGACCTACAATTTTTTCGTTGTGTACTTCTGAGGGATTTGATTTGTATGTTGCCTTATTCTGACGGCAAATAGATGGTCATCATTTTAAAAATTCCAAGCGACTAGAATTGATTTAAACAATTTTTATCGGCTATATTGGATCCGCCATTTTGTATTATGAAAATCCAATAGCAGATTCATAATCAGCGACCCCAAAAACCCCTGAGTAACAAAATTCAAGCGAATCGAGTAAATTTTTAAAATGTTCGTCGGCCATATTGGATCCGCCATTTTGAATTTTGAAAATCCGATTGCAGATTCACAATCAGCGACCTCAAAAACCCCTGAGTAACAAAATTCAAGCGAATCGAGTAAATTTTTAAAATTTTCGTCGGCCATATTGGATCCGCCATTTTGAATTTTGAAAATCCGAGTACATATTCGTGATGAGAGACCTCAAAAACATATAAACACTAAGTTCTATTACATTTCATAGCTATTGCCTGAATCGGTGCACTATAAAAAAAATTAATTAATTTTTTCTCAAATTAGCGCCATTTTGAAGCCGACATTTTGTTTTTTTTGTTTCCGCTATTGCATATTTTGAAAGTTTAATAAGTTTGTGCCAATTTGTGACACTTGTATTCATTTGAAAAAAATGTTTTCAGTAAGAAATAATTATTTAAAAAAAAAAATTTCATTTTTTTCGCAATTTGGTGCACAAAATTCGCCATATTTAATTTTCTATGCGATAAATTTAAAATCTGAGCATGGAATCTTGTAGAGCGACCCCGAAAACATAAAGAAACGCTTCAGTTATTTTTAGGGAGCATGTTTAATATATAAAATTATATCTTAAATTAAACACAAAATTTCAAAGGTTTCAGGCGTTAATGGGTTAATACGAAACGTCAATATAAAGAAAGTTTTGACATTTCCAAGTGAATTACTTTGTAAGTTTTTCTACAGGACTGATGATCAGAAACTGTAAAATTTGACTGGACAATAACTTAAAGAAATTAGCGTGACATCACTTTATAGTTTTTAGCCAGTTTAACTGTAAAGTACCTCGAAATTTTCCAGTGGAACTGTCCAGTGCCCTTAAAGATACTATGACAAATTTCTACTAGGGATTATGTTAGCAAAGAGAATTCTTAAGGGATTGTTCACAAACTATAAGTCACATTTCTAGAGAGAGGGGGTGTCATGCTGTGCGTGACGAACTATGAGAAAAATTTTATTTTATTTATGAAAATAATATTGGACGAAGAGAGTGGAGGTTAAAAAATATATTAACTTTGTTAAACATCTAATTTTTTCTACCGCCATATTGGACCCACCATTTTGAATTATTAAGAACAGAATTTGAAATAAACTGCAAATTATCACAGATGGTTGAGAAACACCAAAAGAAAATGAAATGGAATTAATATCTTTCATCACAAAAAGAAGTTTTTCCCTAAATTAAAATTTTCCGGATAAACGTCCCGTGTGTGTATGAACATAATAATATTTAAATATTTATTTAAACATAAGAGAGGTGCTGTGTGGGATAGAACAAAATCTATAGGAGAATAAATTTTCCCTTCGCCATCGACATTTTTCGCGGTTTTCGCGTTGTTTGAAAAGGTATATATACACGGTATGTTAGGTCCAAACGCCAGCGAATAAAAGCTTGAAGCCAGCGAAGTGAATATGCGCCATCGTCACTTCTAATTTTAGCACAAAGGGTGCGGTATATACTTTACACGTGTGTGTAAGAGAGAATGAAGGGGCGCGCAACTATATAGACATGTGTCCACGTTTTCTTGCCGGTACAACCTTTTTTCATTTCGCTTTTCAGGATTTTCCGCACCCCTTATATATATAGGTACTATTATCAGGGAAGTCCTCTTTTCGCCTTGATGACCCTATCAGGATATATATACATAAACGAATTGCGGTCATGTCTCAACTTCATATATGTGTCTTTTTCTTCCTGGTTTATACATATACTTTAAATCCTTATCAAAAATCCCTTCGCTCTTTTTTTTATAAACTCAGCAACTTTTGAATACAACAGATATAGCTTACCCTACGAAAAAATCTCGAGAAAATCAGATAGGAAACACAACCCTCCGATATTTTGCACGAAGCAAATTCCCCTCATATCTTCCCTTTAATACGTGATCACGTTTCTTATGATTTTTTTTCGAGAAAAACATTTATTTTTTCTAACTTATTTTGTCCAAAACGCTTTAATCCATATCAGACTTTTGGGATGAAAATTCGATTTTCGGTATGCGCCTTTCGACAATATGTTGTGTTTATTCTCTCTACATTTCACAGAATTGTGGTAAAGTGTTTTTACCACAATAAATAAATAATAATAATAATAATAATACCGATTTAATAAATAAATCAAACACAGCTTTTAAATAAATAAAGAATTTATTCCACGAAGCTCGAATCAGGATACATGAATCGCCAAGTTAAATTATATTTTGAGATGCCGAATTCTCAAACAGATAAAGTGCATCTTCACACTTTGGACCCAAAACGGCAACTGCCCAAGCCATCCCTTGGAAAACCGCGCTTTCCATAGGACTCGCCAAATTCCTGCGCCTTGCCGTCCCCGACTATCCTAGACCATATGGTTATCATATGGTCCTCGAACTGCCTAAAACTCAGAGTCTCCTTTGTCCAGTGAAATAAGACCCAAAGTTGTTGTCAAGCCAGTTTAAGACATTTCACAAAAATTTCCTTTCCGACAGAATGTAAAATTATATTAATTTCATGAAATTTTAATAATAATAAAAATAGAAGAAAGGGGTTTTGATGGTCGACTTCTTTATTCCTCCTTTTATACAGTCGAATCTCCATTATCTGAACCCTCTCTGATATCCGAACTCTAAATCATTTTATAGATTCAAACTTTTTTTATTTGAACTTTTTCGTCATCTTAACCAAAAATTTCTTTTTTTACATCTATTACAAAAATCTCATAAATAAAAAATAAAAGAATCTTATTGACTATCATTTGATTTTTAATGAAATATCTAAAAAAGATATGAATGACAATTGAGTAGGATAAAATAACTTCAAAAAAATCATTTATCCATAATTATAAATAAAAATATTTGCAATTTCTATTATCAAAACTTTCGTCAGGTCCTGCCAGAATTAGTTTGGAAAATCAAGGTTCCACTGTATTAAGAAAGAATCCAACAAAAAATCAAAGCAAATGTTAGTCTTTATTTTTTTACTAGTTTTTAATTTAATACCTATAATATTATCTTTATTTTTCAAATAATTTAAATAAATATATACAAAAATTTTTTTGAATAAAAATTAATCCTACAAATTAAATATTTTTTAAAATAAACAATTTTTAAAAAATGTTTAATTTTAGATTGGGGGTTGAACATTGCAGTAGCTATGATTAGCAAGCAAAACAGTGCGTTGCGAAATTTAAATATTTGTTATTCTCGAAAATGAAATATATCATGTATTTTATATTTGGCAGAGTTTTTAACAACACTTTAAACACTACACAGTTTTTCTAAGGATATCAAATTGAGACAAAAAAGAAATCAAAAATGAAAACAAATTTGAAAGGAAATTTGTTTATTCATCCATTTTTCTTAATTTTTATTTCAAAAAGTGTTTTTTTATAAAATTTACTTATTTTTTAACGCATTTTTGTCTAAAATCAATAGGCAGAGGTAATAACAATGTTTCAGAGGTAATAACAATCAAATTTTTAAAAATTTCAAAAAATAGTTTTAGTGCATTAGTCTTCCAGCCGAATAGTACAAACCTAAGTTTTAAGAGAATATCAGTTCTCGACCTTTCCTTTCACTTAGAATGACTCTACATTGAAAAAAAATTGATTAGATTCAAATAACCGATTACTTGTCTATTAACAAACGAGTATTTACTTGAATCAAATAATTTGTATTTGAAACAATTAAATGTTATTTGAACCAATAATTTCAGTATTTAAAGCAAATACCATTTAATTGACACATATAAAAATTATTTGATTCAAGTAATTATTTAATTAATAATAGTGAAATAATCAGTTATTTGAATCAAATACATTTTTTTCAGCGTAAGTTTATAATTTATTTAATAATTTGTTTTAAATTTTGTTTTTCAAAAAAATTATATAAAAAATATCCAAATTTCATTATAATCTAAGTTATTACTAAAGCTACAAGGTAAATAACAAATAATTATTATATTTAAAATTATTATATAATAATTATTATAATAGTATAAAATATATTATAGGGTAAATGCACTAGTAGTCGGACACTTAAGGATACGATCTTATATTATGCTTTTTTCTTGAAATAACAAATATCTACTGTGTTTATAAGCACATTATCAATTAAAGGAGTTCTTTAGGATTAAAAATCATGTAAATTTGTTACAAATACTTGAGTATTTAATAAAATATAAGCATTTTAATGAAAAATTACGAATGCTTTAGTAGTCGGACACTTTTTTCCCTTTTTTCTATAGTCGGACATCTGTCAAATATTTTGGATTTATAAAGTAAAAAAGATAATTTTCTAATTGCTATCTGCTGGAAAATCGAATTAAAGCATATTAGAAGTTATTAATATAATATTTAAATCGTATAAGTTTTAAAATTTATGATTAATTATCAGCGACACTTTGTGCTACTCATTGCGCTACTCGAAAATGGTTGTATCTATAGTCGGACACCATGATTTTTAAAATATTAAATAAAATATTTCTTGTTTAATTATTTTGTAAAATAACAGTATTTTCATAAAATATAAACTTCACACATTCGTCCAGTATACTTTTTAAAGTAATTATCACAATGCATTATTATTTATTTGCCAAAAAACACGAAAGTGTCCGACTACTAGTACTGTCCGACTATACCCCTAGTAGAAATTTGTCATAGTATCTTTAAGGGCACTGGACAGTTCCACTGGAAAATTTCGAGGCACTTTACAGTTAAACTGGCTAAAAACTATAAAGTGATGTCACGCTAATTTCTTCAAGTTATTGTCCAGTCAAATTTTACAGTTTCTGATCATCAGTCCTGTAGAAAAACTATACAAAATAATTCACTTGGAAATGTCAAAACTTTCTTTATATTGACGTTACGTATTAAACACGTACAAATTTGAAAATATAACGTTAAATTTTTTTGTCAACAAATTAAATAAATTAAAATTTTACGAAACTATATTTTTACTGTTGGTGTATCTATTGTTCCGTATAATAAATGATTTATAATAAATTATCTGTAAAATTATTTTTAAATAACTACATAATTAAAAAAAAAAATAAAAATTACTGATTCTTGAACACATGTCATTTTTTTACATTAAACAACATTCACTTTTTCCTTTAATTAAGCACAACACTGAAATAAATATTATTATTTTATCACACTACAAACTTATAAGTAAACCCTAATATGAAGAATTAATTCAGTTCAAACGAAAAATATCTAGCGGTTTCGGGGAGCGAACTCGGGTCACACTGGGACGAAATACCTAAACGCACGCTTTACGCATCACGGCCGTTCTAGTCGATGGACGATTCCGGAAAAATAAGAACCATACTCTACCGGCAGGTAAAGCAGTTCCCTTTTTCATCTTTTCTAGCTCAACTGGCGAATTACTGGACAGCTACTGCATAACACTCTAAAGTTGAACTTATTGATTATTACTGTATAGAAGTTCTGTCTGTCCAGTTATTCTCATGGTACTGTCTAGGCGTTCCGTGAAATTATGTTTCAAAGTTTGTCGTGGCGTTAGCGCTACCGTCAGTCCAGCAACTGAACAGTGTTGTGTAGACATTTTCCATAAATACATCAGAGTATACACTGAAAGAAATAATTCGCGGGTGTAACTAGAATTATGTCTATTTTTTCCGTAAGGAATTAGTAATAAATTGTTACTGTCTACTGTCATTAATTATAGACAGTTCTGTTATTCAGATCGGAGAGCTATACATATGTCAACGTCAATTCATCAATGTAAAACATAACCTCACTTTATTGGACCAATTCTAACTTTTTGTATGTAACACGTTTGTTAAATTAATATTTATACATATAATAAGAGTATATAATCTTGAAAAGAAATTGTCTTCTGAATTTAAAAAATTAGTTATTTTAATTAACTCAATTAATTGAAGCGAATTTAAAAAAAATTTTTTTTTTCTAAAGGAATTTTCATTAAAAATAAATTTTGATTGAAAAGAAATTTTTATTATTAAATCAAAATTTTAATATTAAATAATTTAAAAAATTTGTTATTTAGTTGTCAACAGTAAAATAAAAGAACAAAATTAAAATTATAAAAACTATAAACTGTAAAACCAAAAGATTTATTTTATAGAAAATATTTCGAAAATGTCAATACACAACTGTTTAGTTACTGAAACTGGCGGTAGCGCTAACGCCACGACAAACTTTGGAACATCATTTCTCGGAACGCCTCGACAGTGCCATGAAAATAACTGTACAGGACTTCTATGCAGTAATAATCAAGTTCAACTTTATATTTTCTTTAACAGTGTTATGCAGTAGCTGTCTAGTAATTCGCCAGTTAAGCTAGATTAAACTTCCATGACTAAAACTGTACAGTAACTTGAATAAATCTAGTCATGCCACGACAAATTTCTACTAGGGACCCGCACTTACCCTATATAATAATAATTTATAATAAGAAATAATTATATTTATATTATTATATTTTATTATTACCTATTTATTTTTATTTGTTTTATAGTTTTTAATAGAGAAAAAGAACTAATTGATAAATTAGTATAAATGCACACAATAAATAACACAGATTTTAAATTATTAGATATTTTCAGGTGAGAAAAAATTTTCTATTAAAAAAACTATTTCTTCTTTTACATAAAAAAGTTTCAAACTATAATACTAAATACAGTATCAATAAAATTGCTCTTATAAAAATTTTAAGAGTCTAATTATTCACAGAAGTGATTAATAAATTTTATCACAATGAACTTTTAGATTTTAGAGCAAAGTTATTTTCAAATCTACTGGATTGATGCCAAACATAAAACTGGCATTTTTCATCCATTTCACGACAATTCTTTTGAAAATCAAAAAGTATAAAGCGAACCTAAAGGTCTTGCCAACAATTTCCAATGCGGAAAACCATATACTTTTTTTTTATTAAAGGAAACTTTTCTATATGTATCACAATATTTCTCTTCAAAAGAATTCGTGGAGAGGATTTTTTTCCACATTACGTGTCAATTTTACTTAAAAAACGAAAAAAAAATTTCGATAAATAAAATGGATAAAAATTTGTTTTCATTCATATTTGCAAAAAAAAAGAAAATAAATATCGCACCTATAAAATTCTATAAATGTTTTTAATTGTCTTTTATTTGAGAGGAAATAATGGAGAAAATAAAATTGCAAACTGATTGCAAAAATTGTTGAAATTTTTTGCCTTAATTATATAGTAGAAGTTATGAAAAGTTAACAGTTGAATGGGCATGAAATTGAAAGATAGTTCTGTAGCTTGAGCAAATGAGAAATAGGGATAGCACTACTGACACGGGTCCAGGGGAGGTTTTGACGGTATTGATTTCCCAGCCCGGGACCTCACACCATCTGACTCAAACCTACTACATAACCCGCCTCACTGAGATGCCCTTACGTTATACTCAACCAATTCTATCAAGTACAGCAAATTCCCTTTGACAGCCTTATAACTTAAGTAATATTCCATAGTAATAATAAATCTAATCAAAACGATTATCTACCTCTACTTCACTCTAAAATTAATGACAATCAACAAATTTTTTATTTTCTCAAAATTTATTATACCCTTTATACAACATGTTTTATTCTAAATCTCCATCATATAATAATAACAACAATGATATAAAAGAAAAGAAACAAGAGAAAAATTGAACAAGTTATTTCTTAAGAAGAAGAAGAAAAAGAAAAAACACCCACCAATCAAAACGTTCATTTCCTCGATTTTTCATGAAAGAACGTCTCGGAGAACGCTTTTTATCGAATTTCTCTTTTAATGGAAATGTGAAGAATTTTTTTTCCCAGCGGATAAAATATACCATCAAAGGTTTCAATCAAATAAAATTTACAGAATTTTACGATTCGCGTAAGAGAAAAATTTTTTTTTCCTTCCTACTCTCAATTTCTGTTATTTATGATTTCATCTTCATTTTTTTCTCTACTTTTTAAAATGAAGATATTTAAATAAAAATATTTATATCGAAAAAACGTATATTTAAACTGAATGGTGGAAAAAAAATTCTAAATTTAAAAATGAAAATGGATATAAATAACAGAAGTAGAAGATATTTTAGAAAGAAGAAATATAAATATGTAAATAAAAATATTCGAAATAAAGGAGATTGAAAATTGAATAAAATAAAAAAAGAGGTAAAAAAAGAACTTGAAAAAGAAGAGGTATGTATAAAAAAATAAATTGAAGAAAAATTGAAAATACAACAATAATGAAATGAAAAAATGGAAAATAATTTTCTATTTTCTTCTTTTTTGTTGGTATTAAGATATGACTTTATAGAAGTAAAATAATAAAATAAAGAATTTAAATTTAATCTCGTGCTCGCATGTTCTTCGTTTTTGTATTTTATGTAACAATAATAAGGAATGAAAAATGCATCAGTTAATCATACCATTGGTGGAAGGTCAATTGAAAACTATGAAATTTTGATGTTACCCATTAAATTTGAGTGCTTGCCATTAACTCTGATCAAAGAGTATACTCTCATCATTTTCATGAAAATCTATAAACTCATTCCACTAATCGTAATAAAAATGTTAGCCAAAAATATATCACAATATTTTTCTAAAAAGAACAATTTAAAAAATTTAACAATATTAACCAATTTAAAATGCTTTTTGAAAAAAAATCCGCTTTCAAGTTAGAAATTATTTAAAATTTCCGGTTGCATTATTTTATTCATTTATTCTCCACAGACAAATAAAATATTAAACAATTGAATTTCAATTTCATGAATGAAGAAATATAACCGAACTGATAGATTTAAATTCTTTACAAACTAAATTTTTTTCTGACTAGTTTTATATATGAAAATAACAGACTTGGAATTCGTTAGCGAAGTGGCTCTTATATTTTTATTTTTGTCTGTAATCAATAACTGTTCAATCGACCATGGAAAATTTTCAAAGACCCATCTCCACAAATATACGCAAATCAAAGAGCAAAGGAATTGAATTTTTTTTAAATTTCACGTACAAAAGGCGAAATTATTTTTCAAAAATGTCCAAATGCACATAATAAAATTTCCAATAAAATATTCTATTCAAAGAATAAAAATAAAATGAATAAATTTTTACCTTCATATTATTAATATTTATCAAATATTTTTTACGAAATAGAAATAAATTTTGTTGAACGAACACGATAAATCAATTTTTAATCATATTATTATAAAATTACTTGACTATAGATACAAATTTACTTGAATCAAATAATTTTTATTTAAAATCAAATAAATTATATTTGAACCAATAATTTTAGTATTTGAAGCAAATATCATTTAATGACTCAAGTAAAGGGGCCGTTCAAAAAATACGTAACGCTATTTTTCGGAAATTTGGACCCCCCCCCCCCCATGTAACGCAATGTTGTATACATTAGCGCCATTTTTTCTGCTGACCGTAACAAATAGCTTGACCCCCCCCCTCCCCCCAGAAAGCGTTACGTATTTTTTGAACGGCTCCAAAAATAATTTGACACATTTAATTTTTTCCCAATGTAATAAATCTCAAAAGGGTCAATTATGTTTTATTTTGACTTACACTTTTATTATCACTTTCATTTTCAGTTTAGAGATTTTCTTTTTACTTTAACTAATTTTTATTAATTACAGTGAAACTATAAAAATGTTAATAAAAATTTGTCACAATGAAAGTAAAAATAAGAATGTAAGTGAAAATCAAAATGAAATTACATATTCGATCTCATAATATCTAAATTCAGTTACTCAAAACTTTAATGATTATGTTAAATATAAATATTTAAATACCTATTTCTTATTTATTTTTCCACAGAAATTAAAATTTTTCAATCAATCAAAAAATCAATTATTTTTACAATTTTTAACAAAAATTCTCCCCTAAATAAATTATTTTTAATTTTGAGATATTTTTTGAGAATATAATTGAATTTTTCAAGAGAAATTTCGGAAAAAAATAATTAAACTTTTGAAGGATATGAATAGTATTATAAATACATGATTTCTTGAAAATTTTAATAGAAATTCTAAAAAATTATTTTGCTCTCTTGGAGTAAAATTATTAGTTTACCGAACCAGATTTGAGAAAATAATTAATTTAAAAACATTTTTGAATTAAAAGTTATTGCTAAAATGAAAATGGATGGTACACTATGGGGAATTTTGATAAAAAGTGACAAAATCAAATAACTTTTAATTGATTTTCTTGAATATCTTTAAACGCTTTTTCTGAAACTGCAATTGTTTTCAATAAATAAAAATTCAATAAGGCTGATCCCATATGGCGAAAGTTCTTAGTTCATTGTTTAAATCAACAAAATTCACTTGAAACTTGTTACTCGAAAATTTTTGGGGTCGCTGATTACGGATATGTAGTCGGTTTCAAAAAATACAAAATGGCTGATCCAATATGGAGGACAATTTTTAAAAAAATTAATTTTTGAATATCTAGATGTTTAAAAATTATAATTGAAATAAATGTATAATATCAGATACTACTTATAGATAATTTCTAGATGGTACAAGGTTCTTAAAAACAATTTTTACATTACATAACTTAAAATTCAATTCAAACTATAAATTTGTAATAAACGACCCAAAGACCCCCATTAGAAATAATTTTCAAGTGAAAGCTATTTACTTTTAAAAGAATCGTCCTCCATATTGGTTCGGCCATTTTGTATTTTTTAAAACTGCGACTATTCGTAATCAGCGACGCAAAAAACCCTCTACAAACAACTTTCAAGTGTAACCGATTAATTTTTTAAAAAAATCGTCCTCCATATTAGATCGGCCGTTTTGTATTTTTTAAAACTGACTACATATTCGTAATCAGCGAACCAATGAATTTTATTATCTACACCCAGAGAAAAAAGTTATTTATTTTAACTAAAAGTGTATATTTAAGAAAAATTTATTTGTTGCAAATAAATATTTTATTTAAAATAAATAAACTAATATTTATTTCAAATAAATGCACTAATTAATCTAAAATAAAGAAATATATTTGCAATTTATGAAATAGTATATTTGTAGCAAATAAAAAATATATTTGATTCAAATAAATGTTTGTTTGACTTATAAGTAGACGCCTGCGCATATTGCATTGCTATAGTAAAACAATAAGATGTTTTGCTTTTAACAGTTTAACGCGTACAATTATAAGAGGTTTATTCATCATGAATAGTTAACAAATTTAATTGATTTAAGTACAGAATTTTTCTTTTTAAGTGAAAATTTTAATTAGTACAAAGTAACAGATTTGTATGTGATTTCATTTACATTTTAGTGTCTTATTTGAGATTTTGTGAGAAAAATGTGACAGTGGACTTTTACATATGAAGTGAAAAAGTAAAGTAAAATGACTAACAATAAAAAAACCTGACTTTATTTAACAAATATTCTTATAAAAATAAACATTTATTTTAATGAATATTAAAAGTTCCATTAGTGATTGTGATTGTTAAATTTATTTGAAGGTTATAAGTGAATTTTAATATTTTAGAATGCTTACAGGATTTATTAAAATGAAAAGTGTTTTTTATTTGTTCTAAATATAAAATATATTTAAAGAAAATATAAAATTTTTTTCATTTAAATAAAAATGGATATTTAAACGAAATATATTAATTCAAATAAAAAATATTATTTGAGCTAAATAAAAGTTTAGTTGGTTCTGTGACAAATATCCTTTTTTATTTGTTTGAAATAAATTTTATTTAATTCAAATAAATCATTTCTCTAGGTGTATTTCCCAAATTAAATATGGTACTAATAAGCGTGAAATAGTGAAAAAAACACAAATTTTTACAAACATAGTTAACTTTGACATTACTTTTTTAGGTTAAAAATCAGTTTTAATTATTTACTATTATTTTTCGCTCTATAAAAATCGAAGTTGCATTTTACACCAAAATAAAAAGTGTTATTTTGTTGCAATAGTTAGAAAGAAAAGTCGAAAAAATCATATTACTGTCTGAGGTCTGTAATATTCATATTTATTTTAATTAATTGGGAAAGCGAAAGAAAAGTTTAGAAGGAATAAAAGGTGAATAAAAAAAAAAGTTGTTTTCTCCTCTAATTTTGATGAAAATATTTTGTATGATTTTTTTGCGTAACTGCGATAAAAAAAGAACAAGATAACAATACTACGATTAAAACCACCTCTGTTACTATATTTACGTCACTCATTTTTCCTTTGATTTTCTATAAGCGTCGATATAACTTTACAAAACTGGGTCTCTGGAAGTATTTAACTGAAAAAAGACTCGATCTAACAGTGCCTCAAATGAGATTTATTATTATTTTTTCTATTGTTCGAGAAATTCATTTAAAGCAAAATGAAATTTAATCTCGAACGTATAAGTAAATTCACGTGTTTTTTGTTATTTACAAAATAATGAGGATAAAAGAATCGCGTGTTTCAGAGTAGAAAGGGAAATATTGTATACGTATATAGCAATATACAACTGAAGCAAGTTCATAAAAACGAAACCAAGAAGCAACCCTGTAAATAATTAATTCAATATTCTCTTGTCTTCTCACAATCATGCAATTATCTATTCCTTTCATTTTGACTACACTAAAAATAAAAATACCAAAAAAAAACCCTCAACTCTGAAATAAAACCCTATGTGCAGTTGTACTTTTTCGTTGGCATATGTTCAAGGTTGTATTTCTCCGCGAAATCGATTGATGCTAAATAAACACCACCTTATCAAATTATCTGGATTTTATCTCTTAATATTTTTCGCAGGAATTGAGATGGTTTTATTTAATTTGCATCAACCTTTAGATAGCTGCATAGGAATATACAGTCTTCCGAAGTATTCATAAAAGATATTATACAAGTTTTTAAATGTTTATCTGTATTTAGATTAGAATGGAAACGAAAGTAAAAAGGGGTAAAAGGAGGAAATGAATTAGAAGAATAAGTGTTGAAAGAATCAGTGAAACAAACGGAAATCATTTTTGTTGCACTTTATTTCTAGGTTGGTAAAAAAAATTAGTAAACTGATAACTTCATGCTGTTCAAAATCATTCTGAAATGGATAAGTTTTCAAGTTAGATGTTATGTTTAAGACTAAGACTACGATTTTTAACCCCTTCGGCAGCATGGTGTTCTAATTGGCGTCGCGTGAGTAGCCTATAGGTAAAAAACCCTTTACAGGATCCTTAAGAGATACTTTAATGTTTCTTTACATGAATCTACAGAATCCACCAGGAATCCTCTACAATTTCCTACATAGGATCGTGTCAGGATCCTCAACAGCTAGGATATTAGATAATATAAGATCCTTTACAGGTTCCAATGTAGGAACATAGCCATCCCTAGTGAAAATAAACATGTGTACATTTGAACATCTATTACACATGTAAATACACTAGGAAAAGTTTTTACACGTGTAATAATTTTTTATCATATATTATGTATTTACATGTGTTATACAATATCAATGTTCCTTTACAGCTTTCTGTAGAGTATGACATTTATAACAAAAGTTCATGTAAAGGTTCTTATACAGGAACACTTGCATGATCCGGCACTTGAAAATTTTTAATTTTAGTGACCCCAAAAACACTCGAGCAAGAAGACTAGAAACAGAAGAGCTTGGCAATAATGATGAGGCCAAAAATACAGGTAATTATGGGAAGTGGCTTCAAAAAAGTACAATGACCAGTGGGCAAATGGTGATCAAATTGTTTTGTTTCCTAAATGAGGAAGTAAGTTGAGTTTATGTTCATATTTTTTAAATATGTACATTTTTTCATTTTTAAATATTTTTCATCCGGTTCAGGGACGATGCCTAACCACATACCTCAGCTTCAAAACTACGTTTGGTTTTTCAGATTGGATGTTCCAAAGAAGTCAATGATTGTTCGTTAATTTTTGTTATCTTGAATTTGGTGCTCTCTAGTGCTGAAACCGGCATAGTAGAAAATAAACTTTTTTTTATTCTTGAAAAACAAAAATGTTAATAATATGTACCTTAATTAAAATTTTTCCTGTGCAGGATCATGCAAGTGTTCCTGTATAAGAACCTTTACATGAAATTTTCTTAAAAATTAAAAATTTTTTCTTAAAAAAATTAAAAATAATCTACAAAAACCTGCAAAGGAACATTGGTAGCTAATGTTCCTACCGTGGAACCTATAAAGTTCTTGAACAGTTGACTGAACACTGCATGAAAGTTTAAAATTTCTTCAACTAAAGATTCCGAAGGTTGCAGTCAAGTTAATTTCAACTTTCAGGAAATTTTCGGTGCTGTGTGGGTATCCTGTACGGGATCTTGACACGATCCTATGAAGGTCATGATAAAGAATTCCTGGAGCACAGTAAAAAGTAAATCTTAATTTAAGATCAGTCTTAAATTTAGCACAGTCTGCTTTGTGGTAAATCATATAAAATCCAGTGCCTAAATTCAGCATTGACTGCCTTAAATATGTTGCATCTTAATTTAAGACTACCTTGTTGCCTTAAAACAAGACTTTTTTTTACTGTGAGGATTCTTCAAGGTTCATGTAGAGGAAAAATAAAGGATCCCTTAAAGATCCTATAACGAAATTTTCAGCTGGAACAGAAACGGCAAAAAAAGACTTTCCTTCTTGAAATTGATTTCTATCGGCTTTTTATAAGTCTTTGATGTAATATATGAATGATCCCATAATTTTCTCACTGGAAGGCTTATTTTAAAATTTCTTCAAGTATTCCTTTAGATTTTGTTCATTAGCAAGAATAAAGAATGAGTTTCATTTCTTACAGAATATTAAGAGAGTGAACCTTCGAGTGGAAGATTCAGGAAACTTCCCAAAAACTTTCTGGGAAACTTCTTCAAAGCCTCAAGTGCACGGAGAAAAAGGATTGTTACGTTGACAAAAAGATTGTTAATATAGAACTAACAAATTATTTTGTTGTCCTAACAATTCAAATTTTTTCTAATAACAATAAATCTGTTGAAGTAACAAAACATTTTGTAACAACAACAACAAACAAAATTTGTTAGTTCTATGCAAACAATTCTTTTTTCCTCAGCGAAGCTTTCTTACACTGTAAAAAAATCTGGTGTAAATTTACTATGTCCGATGTTGGAAAGTTTGGTCACTATGTCCGACGTGGTATTTTTACACGCCGACTGTAATCTACATAACCTGCAAATATTTTTTGAAATAATATTTTCAGTCGTAACTTTTTGTATTTATGAAATATTGCCCAAAACTTTTTGTAATATTATTATTTACTTATAAATTAGCATATTATACTTTCTATAAATGTACATTATATACACTTTTTTAGAGTTATTTATAAAAACTTGAAAATTTTTTGAAAATTTTAAAGGAATAAGAAAATTACATTCGCCATGTAATTGTACAGATCGTGCGACGTAATATTACGTCAAAGTGTAGAAATACACGCAATGTAAAAATACCACGTCGGACATAGTGATCAAATTTTCCTACGTCGGACCCCAGGTGCGAATTTTGGTCGGCCGCCAGAGTTGGAAGGTCGGGCGCAGGTCGGCCCATCTATGGCTGCCAATAGGTCGGCAGCCAAAGTCGGGCCGACTTTGGTTACTGTTTCCACCCAAGTTTGGGCCGACTATGGGTGCCAAAGTTTAGAGAACCTAATTTTAGTTGGTCGGGCCGACTCTGGCCTCAGTCGGGCCGATGGTCGGTAAAACTATGGCAGCCAGAGTTTAGAGAACCTAATTTTAGTTGGTCGGGCCGACTCTGGCCTGAGTCGGGCCGATGGTCGGCTAAAGTATGGCAGCCAGAGTTTAAAAAGGTTAATTTCTGTTGGTCGGGCCGACTTTGGCCTGAGTCGGGCCGACGGTCGGTAAAACTATGGCAGCCAGAGTGCAAAAAACCTAATTTCACTTGGTCGGGCCGACTCTGGCCTGAGTCGGGCCGACGGTCGGTAAAACTATGGCAGCCAGAGTGCAAAAAACCTAATTTCACTTGGTCGGGCCGACTCTGGCCTGAGTCGGGCCGATGGTCGGTAAAACTATGGCAGCCAGAGTTTAGAGAACCTAATTTTAGTTGGTCGGGCCGACTCTGGCCTGAGTCGGGCCGATGGTCGGCTAAAGTATGGCAGCCAGAGTTTAAAAAGGTTAATTTCTGTTGGTCGGGCCGACTTTGGCCTGAGTCGGGCCGATTGTGGGTTAAACTATGGCAGCCAGAGTTTAAAAAACCTAATTTCAATTGGTCGGGCCGACTTTGGCCTGAGTCGGGCCGATGGTGGGTTAAACTATGGCAGCCAGAGTTTAAAAAACCTAATTTCAATTGGTCGGGCCGACTCTGGCCTGAGTCGGGCCGACGGTCGGTAAAACTATGGCAGCCAGAGTGCAAAAAACCTAATTTCACTTGGTCGGGCCGACTCTGGCCTGAGTCGGGCCGACGGTCGGTAAAACTATGGCAGCCAGAGTGCAAAAAACCTAATTTCACTTGGTCGGGCCGACTCTGGCCTGAGTCGGGCCGATGGTCGGTAAAACTATGGCAGCCAGAGTTTAAAAAGGTTAATTTCTGTTGGTCGGGCCGACTTTGGCCTGAGTCGGGCCGACGGTCGGTAAAACTATGGCAGCCAGAGTTTAAAAAGGTTAATTTCTGTTGGTCGGGCCGACTTTGGCCTGAGTCGGGCCGATGGTCGGTAAAACTATGGCAGCCAGAGTTTAGAGAACCTAATTTTAGTTGGTCGGGCCGACTCTGGCCTGAGTCGGGCCGACGGTCGGTAAAACTATGGCAGCCAGAGTTTAGAGAACCTAATTTTAGTTGGTCGGGCCGACTTTGGCCTGAGTCGGGCCGATGGTCGGTAAAACTATGGCAGCCAGAGTTTAGAGAACCTAATTTCACTTGGTCGGGCCGACTCTGGCCTGAGTCGGGCCGACGGTCGGTAAAACTATGGCAGCCAGAGTTTAGAGAACCTAATTTTAGTTGGTCGGGCCGACTTTGGCCTGAGTCGGGCCGATGGTCGGTAAAACTATGGCAGCCAGAGTTTAGAGAACCTAATTTTAGTTGGTCGGGCCGACTTTGGCCTGAGTCGGGCCGATGGTCGGTAAAACTATGGCAGCCAGAGTTTAAAAAGGTTAATTTCTGTTGGTCGGGCCGACTTTGGCCTGAGTCGGGCCGACGGTCGGTAAAACTATGGCAGCCAGAGTTTAGAGAACCTAATTTTAGTTGGTCGGGCCGACTCTGGCCTGAGTCGGGCCGATGGTGGGTTAAAGTAGAGTCTACATTGGATGAACGCGAACGTTGCCGTGCTGACGTCACCCATTTGAATAGCATGGGTGACGTCAGACGTTCGCGTACACGTTCACGTTCGCGTACCATGGAATGTAGACTCTACTTAAACTATGGCAGCCAGAGTTTAAAAAACCTAATTTCAATTGGTCGGGCCGACTCTGCCCTGAGTCGGGTCGACGGTCGGTAAAACTATGGCAGCCAGAGTGCAAAAAACCTAATTTCACTTGGTCGGGCCGACTTTGGCCAGAGTCGGGCCGATGGTCAGTTTGAAGTTGCAGCTTATAAAATCATTTTTGTTCTTAGGCTTTCATGTAAGCGTAGCGTAATGGTTAGCGTGTTAGACTTCGGTGCGTTAGGTTGCGAGTTCGATTCCTGCGAGCGTTAGAAATTTTAATTTGTATTTATGTGTAAGATTGCGTTTAGTGTTAAGATGTATACAATAAACAAATAAATAATGAATAATAATAATTAATAATAATAATAAATAATTAATAATTTTTTGCAATCGGTCGGCCGACTTTTGGCTGCCAAGGTCGGCACGACCAAGGTTGCCAAAGTGAATCCGACCTTCTTTCTCATGGTCGGCAAAGCTTTGGCACCCCTGGTCGGCCCGACTTTGGCAACCATAGTCGGCACGACCATGTCAGCCACTGGACGGCGGGTGTTACAATTCGCTAGTTCGGCCGACCTTTGGCTGCCAAGGTCGGCACGACCATGGTTGCCAAAGTCAAGCCGACATTCTTTCACATGGTTGGCAAAACTTTGGCACCCCTGGTCGGTCCGACTTTGGCAGCCATAGTCGGCCCGACCATGTCAGCCACTGGACGGCGGGTGTTACAATTCGCTAGTTTGGCCGACCTTTGGTTGCCAAGGTCGGCACGACTATCCACTTGGTCGGCGCGACCATGGCCCGACCAACTTTTCGCACCTGGGACGTAGTAAATTTACACAAAACTATTAAATTACATAGTCGTATAATGTAAAATTATTAAAAATAGTAAAACTACTTTTGGAACGAAATAAATTTACTACGTACAACCTATAATTTTGATGTGTGAAATTACAAGTTTCGTGTTATTTTACACCAGATTTTTTTACAGTGTATATATCAAGGTTCCAGTGGAAACCCATTTTTAAAATTTCAAAGGAAAGTTTACCTATTTTACGGTTCTAGTGAAAGCTTTCTTTAGGCGTACATTTTTTCCTTCCTGGGAAGTAGAATCTTAAATGTAGGGGAGAGTGGGGCAAAATGGGGTAGGCGGGTCAAATGGGGTACCTCTGTTTTTCCATGATAGGTACTTTTAATTTTTTTATCCTCGACATATATCATTCATGTTGATAAGAAACTGTTATTAATTATGAAGACATTCCAAAGAAAATTTTTTTTTGAAAGTTATACAACTTTTAAGTTTTAAGCAAAAAAAATATGAATTTTTTTCAAAATTAAAGTGCTTACCAAACTTTTTGGGATAATGCATTTAGTTTGGCAAGTGTGGGATCTTTTTCAGTACTTATTCTAGAGTAATTTCCAATAGAATAGATTGTTTAATTGTTTACAATAACTTGTAAACATTGCATTTTGTTTTAATATGCAGTGTGGGGCAGAATGGGGTACCTAAGCGTAGGGCATGCCGGAAGCTACGCCGTTTCATTAAAACTATTTAAAAACATTATATTATGCATATTTAAAGGTTTCCTGCAGAAAAATCGATATTTTTGCTTCGAGGCATTTATACTATTGATGTTTCATTATCAATATATCGATATTTTGCAATATCCATGTTTTTTTTTGTTAAATTCTAATAAATATTACTTGTTTTTTCATAATAATGAAGAATCCTACTTTGTGTTTGTATTTATAATCTCATACAACAAGAATTTAATGAATTTTGAAAAAATATTCAATGTTTTGTATAGTTATTTGATGCCACCCCATTTTGCCCCACGGGTGGGGCAAAATGGGATTTTAGCACTTTCTCAGAAAATACGATATAAGTTCTTTCAAAAATTTTTTTCTCCGCTATAATCATAATTTCCTCAAAGCTAAGTGTACAAAGAAGAATTCTGAAGTTTAGCTGAATCGATTTATTCGTTTGGTTCTCTGTAAACAGACAATTTCAAAAAGGTACCCCATTTTGCCCCACTCTCCCCTATTATAGGTATAATAAAAATCGATACAGATAAATAGGAATGTAGTAGAGGAAAGTCAGTTGGAAATAAGTACAGTCGATCCTCAATTATCTGAACTAATTGGAGCAGGACCTGTTTCGAATAACCGAAAGTTTGGATAATAGAAACTAAATATTTGCGTTTATAATTATAAACAAATAACTTTTTGAAGTTTTCTTACACTATTGAATGGCATTTGTGTCTTATTTATATTACACTGAGAGAAAATAATAGTTGTGGTAACCATTTCTTCCAAAAGATTATTTTTAGTTAGTAAACTATGCTGCTGCGAACTTATTAGTTGGTGTTACCATTTTTGTTAGTAAACTTAGCTATTTTATTAGTTGATTCAACTACTTTTTTTGTTAGTCTACTTATTTAATTAGTTACGTTACTAACTAAATGGCTGGAGTTACTAAGTAAATAGTAGCAGTAACTAATAAAAATTGTCAGTGACGTTATTACTAACCAAATCAGAAAATAGACAATAAAATTTTGTTATTTTTATGAGATGTACCAATAGATGTAAAAAATGAAATTTTGTATTTAAGATGAAGAAAAAATTCGGCTTAAATGCTATTTACATGTTTGGATAATAGATATTAGATAATAGAGGTTTCGATAAGTGAGATTCCACTATAAATGAATTTTTAGGTAGATTAAATGTGAGTAAGTAATCCAAACGATCAGTATAAGCATGATGAGTTAGAAGCTGGAATAGAGCAGATAAAAGTCAATTGGAAAGAATTAAACGATTTTATAATAGAAAAATGAAAATAGAGAGATAAAAAATAAGTATATATTAAGAGAAGAATTGAAAAGGAAAAATATAATGAAAGAGGAAAAGACTTAAAGAAAAGTTGAAGCAAAAAGAGAGAGGGAGGGAAGTGGTGCAAAAGTATTGCAATTTGACACAAGAAGAAGAGAAAACCGAATTTCGCTTTTCTCTTTCCTTTCTTCTCTCTTCTATTTAATTCAAAAGATTAAGGATTTAGATTTAAATGAAAAAAAAGAAATGAAGATAAAGGGAGAAAAATCCAATCTAAAAATGAGATAGTAGGAAAACATGGTAGAAATATAATTTATGATATGGGATTGGGTACCAAAATATTTAAAGGTGAGAAAATTTCAGAGGTAGGTTAGGGTTTGTAAATTCAGAATAGGTAAAGAAATGAAGGAGTGTAAATACTCCTATATTTGAGCAAGAAAGGAAGTTTAACATGTGTAGGTAGAGTTAGAACTATTTTCAGAGAGAGGTGCAAAGTATAAATGCAGAGTGAGAGAAAGGTGAGATGAAAATTGTAATTAATTAAAATTATGCTTTGAAATAGTCGTGAAAAAGTTTAAATAAATCTGGAAAACTAAAGTAAATAAGACAACTAGAAATAAATAAAATCAACTACAAGTAAACAAAAAAAAAAACGAAAAATTAATAGAGACTAAAAATTAATAAAAGGACTAAAAATAAATTAAATAAAACAGAATATAATATAACTTTATTAAAAATTACTATTCTTATTAAATTTGTACGTGACATTGTATTTTCTCAAATTTAATTCTATTTGAAATTCTAATAGACATATTAAGTACACTGAATTAAATTTTCTCAAATTGTGAAAGAAAATAAATAAAAGACCATGTTTATATGAAAACCAGAAAACGCGTAAATGTAAAAATGAAAACGCGTATATATAATGAAAATTTATTCTAATTTTGTGAAAAAAAGTAAATAAGACAACGACATAAAACACTGTATATAAAAAAAATTGTAAAGAACTAAGAAATTAATGTTCCCCTTTTCGTATATACACTAAGCTTCATAAATACATTTGTCGCCTCGCTACTTCCCATCCATCGTTTAAGTAAATCTAATGACGTCACCGGCGCTCTTCCAACGTCACTTTATGATAAAACAAGACGAGACTACCGCGGAAAAAATATTGACCTCCACGCCCTCGCCCGTATAAGAAAGACAATACTACGACAATTTGTACCGCGAGAGAGCCTGACTTTTTCTTCGCTTTAACTTCTTAAAAACTTTTCCTTCTTTTTTTTTCTTTTTCATTTACCGCCGTTAACTTTTTTCTTTTTCCTATATACAAATCTCTCTTGCGTTTCTCGACAACAAAATTATAATCACTTCCTTTAAATTGCATTCCTCAACTTTTTTTTTTATTAAATCACTTTTTTAGAAACGACATTTTATTTTTAATTAAAAAAATAAAAAATTCTCAGAAATCATTAAATTTTACTTTTTAAATTAATTAATTTTTCTTTTAATTAATTCCTCTTGGGAAAGCAAATAAAAACAAATAAAATTAAAAAGAAGCGGAAATAACAATAATTGAAAATAAAATTCAGTTGAATAAAAAATAAAGTCGGAAATTTATCTCAAATTTTGAAAAAAATAAATGTCCCGCTTTTCAGCAAGATGCACCCAATTAAGTTCCGTATAAAAATATATATAAACGAGAATTTTAACACATAAAAATCTGATGCGAAAGGAAAATTTTTTGTTTTACTGACACATATTTCTTTCCATATGTCACTTATAAAAATGTATACATAATAATAATATTATTATATTTTTAATTAATTCTGGATAAATATGCGCGCTTAATTTTTTATTTAAAAAAAAACTCTGATTATAGAAACGTTCAACCGATTAGATAATTAGTAATTAGAAAGGAGTGGTCGAGATGTTCATTAAACAAAGTAGAAATTTTAATATGCCCCTGGGATGGATTGCAATAGAAGTTCTTGGCAAGAGAGAAAGAAATAAAGACCCTCACAATTAGTCAACTGGACTAATGCACTTGTAAGTGTGCTCCAAAACGAATCACGAGAATCCCCTGTGATCAGACCAAGGAAACTGCCGACCAATGTTATAAAAGAGTATTTTAAATAAAGATTTTTAAAATTTAATTAAATTTAAATTTATAAATTCTACATATGTGGTAATTTTTCTTTTTCATATTTTTATTTTTCACACTAGAGATTTTATTTTTATTTAACTCCAGGTTACCTAACTATAATATTGCGGTACCCCAGTCAAAATTCAAACTACACGGAGAGAAAGTTATATTAGATTTTGTAAAAGAATTTCCCAATTTGGGGAAAAGGTGCCACAAACCGAAATTTTGACATAGAAAATACTAAATAGTGAAAGAAATAATATGAAATTTAGTAAAGTTATATTAAAATTTAACTAAAATTCTTACATTTGATATAACTTTACTAAATTTCATATTATTTCTTTCACTATTTAGTATTTTCTATGTCAAAATTTCGGTTTGTGGCACTTTTTCCCCAAATTGGGAAATTCTTTCACAAAATTTAATATATAATATATTTTTCTCCGAGTATATGTTATTTATTTATACACTTTTGGGTATTTTTTGGATTTTTGAAATTTTTGACAACATTTTTTAAAATATCAAACAATAAAAAACTCCATTTTGGAAGCGCATGGTTATTCCTGACATCTTATATTTCACATAATTGTTATTTGATATCTAACCATTTAAATTTCATTTAATATAAAATGCATTTGACTCAAACTTAATTGCACATAAAATTCATTTAATATAATTTTTATTTGACATAAAATTCATTTGACATAAATATCATTTTACATGAAACTCATTTGAATTAAATTTCATTTGACACAAATTTAATTAGGTATAAATCTCATTTGACATAAAAGTCAATGTACACAATTGTCATTTGACATAAAATTCACATGACTTAAATTTCATTAGACATAAAAATATAGGCGCGAATTTAAAAATTGGTCAATCACAATCCTAGTTTTCTCTATAATACCTAATTCTTTTAACCCTTTCAGTCCCATAATTAGGGCAATTAAAAATTATCTACAATAGGTATAGTACCTATGGTTTTCGGGCTCGCTGATTACGAATCTGGAATCAGATTTTCAAAATTTTGAAAATTCAAAATGGCGGAGTCAAAATCGCGGACTATAAAACTAAAAATTATTTAATTTTACTTGAAAGTTGTCCCTCGATGGTTTTTGGGGTCGCTGATTACGAATTTGGAGTCAGTTTTTCAAGATTTAAAATGGCGGATCCAATATGGCGGACAAAAATTAAACAAATTTATGGACGATAATGTAGAAAATTAATCAAATTTACTTGAAAGTAGTCTTTCGGGGGTTTTGGGATCGCTGATTACAAATCTGGAGTCAGTTTGTCAAAATTCAAAATGGCGGATCCAATATGGCGGACAAAATTTAAAAATGAAACAAATTTGCTTAAAAGTTGGCATTTGGAGGTTTTTGAAGTCGCTGATTCTGAATCTGAAGTCAGTTTATTAAAATTGAAAATGGAGGATTCAATATGTTGAACGAAGAAATAAAAAATCCATCAAATTTGTTTGAAAATTACCGCTTAGGTTTTTTCTAGATCACTAATTACGAATCTAAAGTCAGTTTTTCTAACTTTAAAATAATGGATACAATATGATAGTCAAAAATTAAAAATTGACAATATAGGACTGAATGCTGCTTCTTGGAAGTTTGAGGGGTGTGTAAATGCAAATCTGGAATCATTCTTACAAAATTTTTAAATGGCGAATCTAATGTTACGACTATAACAACAATAATATTAAAAATAGGAGAGAAGTACTGTTTTTTTGACGTTTGTCATTTTCTCTTTGTTTTCTCTCGATTGTCTTTTGTTTTTTTGTCGTTCGTCTTTTATGTTTCGTCACTTGTCCTTTGTCGTTTGTTACGACAAATATAAAAATATTTAAAAAATAAAAAAATTAATGAAAGTATTAAAAAATTAAAAAAAAACATTAAAAACTATTGAGTCGTTAAAGCTATGAAAATTTGTTGGAGGTGGACCTCTGTAGCTCAGTGGAAGAGCAATCAACCGGCAATTGATTGGTCCTGGGTTTCGAGCCTCAGCAGAGTTAGTCTCACATTTTTTCATGGCTTTAAATTTATTTTTCACATTAAAAACATTTTTAAACAAAACTTTGCCCCACATTCCCCTAGTTGGACACTTAAGGATACGTTGTTATTAGAGGTGTGCATTTAATTTAATCGAGTCAAACCGAACATTAATCGACTCGACAACAGAAAATTTGAATCGGAGATAATTCGGTCTACTTTCGATTCGAATCGGCCAATTCGAAGTTTCGACTTTCGAATTGCTCGACTCGATTCGATTTTCGAATAAATTTCGGCCAATTCGAAACACAACATACTGCAACACATCATAGCACATTACATAGAAATTCGAAAGTCTAACATCGATTTTCGAATTGGCCGACTTTATTCGAAAATCGAGTCGAGTTGAGCAATTAGAAATTCGAAACTTCGAATTGGCCGATTCGAATCGAAAGTAGACCGAGTCGAGTTGTGCAATTCGAACCTTCGAATTTCGAATTGGCAAGTTCGAATCGAATTTTCTCTCGATTCGAATTTTGCACACCTCTAGTTCTTATATTATGCATTTTTTCTTTAAATAACAAATAGTTACTGCTTGTTTGAGCACATCAATTAAAGGAGTTTTTCACGATTAAAAATCATATTAATTTGTTACAAATACTTGAGTATTTAATAAAATATAGTTAAAGCATTTTAATGAAAAATCACGAAAGCTTCAGTAGTAGAAAATAATTTTTTAATTGCTTACTGCTGGAAAATTGAATTAAAGCTTATTAGAAGTTAACCCTTAAACCGCACCCTGGGTGTGCGACACCCATATTCTAGCTTCTTACTCTAATATTTCGGTTAAATTCGTAAAAATTGAACATGTGTCGTTATTGGACGATACATTTTGTACTTAACTTTTTGTTCCGTGAGGGACATTAGTCTCCAAAGTGTCTTTGTGTATTTGATAACTTTATGAAGTTGTCGGCGAAAAATTTCTGCTTGTTTGACACCCAGTTTTTGGTTTAAGGTAATTTCAGTAGTTTTAGAAAACTCTTTTTTAATTATTTAAATTAAATAAATCATTATGAAACTTATTTTCCTTTAAAATAGATGTACTGAGCTATATAAGATAATTTTTCCAAAAGATAATATCCTATTCCAGCCTGGAGAACACACTTAAAAGTCCCCGGGTGTCGCACACCCAGTGTGCGGTTTAAGGATGGATTCGGCAGTGTGCGGTTTAAGGGTTAATAATATAATACTTAAATCTTATAAGTTTTAATATTTATGATTAATTATCAACAAAACTTTGTGCTACTCATTACGCTACTCGATAATGGTTGTATCTATAGTCGGACACTATGATTTTTAAAATAAAAGATAAAAAATCTTTTGTTTAAATATAATGTACAATAACACTACCTTTTTTCATAAAATATAAACTTCACACATTTGACCAGTATATTCTTTAAAGTAATTATCAGAATGCATTAAAATTTATTTAATAAAAAACACGAAAGTGTCCGACTACCGACACTATAAAGCCATAGTAATTCTTATGTGAGATCCTGCAAATCAATTTTCTTCATTGAGGTCTTATTTTAAATGTAATTACATATATTTACATACAAAAATATTTAAAATACTTTTTGCGTGATTAGTTTGCCTATACGCATGAAGTTACAAAGTTTTAATTTCAACGTTTTGCAAAAATTTGCATGTAAATATATTGATATCTCGAAAAAAGGATCAGCTAGGATTTTGATCTCAACGGATTATTACTTTTGATATATCATATGAGGAGTTGTATCGAAGAACTCGCTCGACGCTCGAACAAAAGGGATAATACCAGCCAGGTAGCAGTGAACGACCCACAGGCCCTCACTGCTGCCTGACTGGTATTATCCCTTTTGTTCGAGCGTCGAGCGAGTTCTTCGATACAACTCCTCATATATGATGATATATCATATATGATATCATATATGATGCAGAAACATTTCCAACAACCAGATTTTAGATCTATTTTTGTCAAACTTTTTTTTGGTTCAGGCGCAGTGTGTGTTGAGCTGGTCTGACCCTATTTATTAAAAATGGTGCTATAAATTTAAAATTTTATAAACTTAATATATCTGAATATATTATCAATATTTATAACTTCTGAAGTGATTCTGTAAATTAATATTTAATCAAAGTTTTAATTAACAATTATTTTAAATACATCTAATATATGTTAAAACATTATTAACAATATATAATTTATAATAAGTGAATTTGTTTAAATTTCGAATTTATATTCGAGTTTCGAGAACATTTTTTTAATTTGCATAACAATAATAAATGGAATATAGCGCGCGTAACATTTGCCAGTTACTAAATAGATATACTATTATTTAAAAAATACACGGAAAAAATAAGTCGCGGAAATTTTCCTCGACTTTGTTGAAGACTCTCGGATTTAGTGGAAAGTGTTTTAAAAATCATATTCACAGTTTTTGAAGAAATAGACTACATTTGAAGAAACTTTCCGCGACTGTCGAAGAAAATGAAGACTCCACGCGCATGTAACCGATTCCGCCACAGTCGCGGAAAATTACAAACCTGAATTTACTCTACAGCGTTCTAATTTTTAATTGACAGTCGCGGAAATTATTTAGAATTTTTTAATGTATATATTAATATCGACACATTGAATAATAAAAATAATAATAATCTTGACAATCAATTGTCATAAATTGTTAAAAAAAAAATGTTAAAAAAACAGTGTTTATTGGTTTTAACGCGCGCAACTTTTGTGCGCACCATTTTCCGCGACTCGTCGACGAAACCTTCTATGAAGTGTTAGAATAATTGCGAGACTGTTTTCCGCTACTAGGTTTCTAGAAAGTCCTCGACTTTTTTTGGAGAATTTCTGCTAAAATCGTAGAACATTTCTAAAAGTCTATAAAAGATTCGTTCATATCCGAGAGTCTTCGATTAGTCGCTGAAAATTTCTGCGACTATTTTTTTCCGTGTAGTCATCTTCTGGACCATTAGGCTAAAGTTTTAATAAATATTATTATAAAAAAAATATTTCACTTCTGGAATATTCAGAAAAAAGTGTAAGAGGAAATGAATAAACAATACAGAAAAATAGTACATATTAAACATAGAAATAAAATTTTTAGTCCATTAAAATTATTTTGTTTCAGAAATAAGGTGTATTTACATATATGTCAGTGAGAGAGTGCGGTGATTTATCTGAAAGACTATTACGCAACACCAATGATGCGGAGGATGCGGATCAAGGTGGAATGGCGTTCTCCTACAGGTATATGGGATCCTGAATTCTATTTTTGGTACAAAAATAGAATTCCCTGTTAGCCCAGAAAATTATCAATATAAAATATTCCCAAGCATTCAACACTTCATTTGAATATATTATATTATTTCTATGAATTACATTTTTATACATCACATTATTAGTATTTTAAAATTATGTAATAAATCTTTGATAGAACACCCAGAAAAAAGATATATATTTGACTCAGAGCCTATACGTACTAAACTTTTTATTTGTTTCGAATAAATTTTATTTGGAACAAATAAAAATTTTCTTTATGTCGAATAGACATTTTATTTGTGTCGAATAATTTTTTATTCAGAAAAAAAATAATTTTTCTGTATCCCTTTGCCGAAAGTACTGTCTTCCCGGTCTGATTTGGCTCCGGGAATAGCGACTTTTGTGGCCGGCTCGACAGACCTAACGAGCGCTCTGATTGGTTACAAGAATTTCAACACACGTACATGTTAGCATAGCAACCACACAAACACGTTACTTACAGAGCTCACGTTTTGAAAACAACTGACAGTCATCAAAATAATGCATGAAATTTCTTATTTTCTTTTATTATTTTTTAATTATTAAATATTTATTTGTAAAAGAAAATTTCTTGTTTACTATTTTTTAAATTTTACTTCCAATTATTTTTTACTTATAATTTTTTTTCATGCCCGCCCCGACCAGCTAAGTCTCGGTTTCGCCTCGACTTTGCAAAAGTCGGGCGGGCAACTTATTCAGCTATTTTATTATTCAAACAATAATTATTTAACGTACTTTCGGCTGGGGATACAGAAAAATTGTATACGACACACGGCCAGAAATTTGGATAACCTAGCGAGCGTGATATATAAAGCCTCGGCCTTATATATCACGCCGGCCAGGAAATCCAACTTTCTGGCCTAGTATCGTAATATACTATAGTCGGCTTTGAGACAAATATACATTTATTTTAATTATATTCGGTTCAAAAAAAATTTTTCACTGGGTGCATTTTATTTTCTTACATTTCAAAAATACACTAATGAAAATATATGCAATATAAATAAAAAATAAAGATTTATTTACCTAGGTATTTTTTCCCTTGTTCTATACGAAAATAAATAAAATATTCTAATTTCCAATTTTTATACGATTTCCGCTTTTCGTAATTTAAAATTTAATCCAATTTTCATATTCTGTATACTACTTTTAAATTTTGTTTAAAAATATTGATAATAAAAAAAATACTTTTACTGTATTTACTATATTTAAAAGAGCAAACATTTTGTATATGTAAACGACAGTATACATATTTATATGTATGTATGCAGTGGTAAAAGGAAAATATAAAGCCGTATGGAAAACCAAGTGTATAATCAAATATCATTTCATTCACACACGAGAAAATTAAATGTGTTTCTCGGAATTCAAAGCGAATTAATTACTAATCCGTAAGAATATGAAAAAAATAGAAAATACTGCGAAACATAAATATTTTACCTGGTTTTCTGGATGATAAAGTCGCTGATCCTGATGATGACCTCGGAAATCAATGTGTATATGTGTGATCGAAAAGTCAGTGAATCGCATAATCGTGAATAAATAGCACCATGAAATGTGATACCGTAATAATACGGCATCGACCCTCTCCTATCTACTTCAAATCCGTTTGAAGTTGTGTCGCGTCAAAAAACATTGTGTAATTTCCAAGAGATCAAAATAATTCACTAATGCATTTTACTGTATTTATTTTTTATCCCACATGCACAAAAGTGTCGATTTCAGATAACAGACGACAGGGAGTAAAAGTCATTCACTTGTTCGACTTGTATGAAAATGGCGGCCGTGTTCTTCCATGGGCAAGAAAATCAGCTGTTCCCATGCATTTTTCATGCGTTTTCATGCCCATGGGAGAAAACGGCCGCCATTTTCATACAAGTCGAACAAGTGAATGACTTTTACTCCCTGTCGTCTGTTATCTGAAATCGACACTTTTGTGCATTAGGAATAAAAAATAGCAACTCTTGTTGCTTCATATACTATTCTGCATTCATATCTCATTTTTCCCCCGTATAGTCAAAACAAGGGCATTTACGACGCGTCAAAATGCGTCAAAATTATCAAATCAAAATCTGCAAAGAGAAAAACAAAACAAAAACTCTTTTAGCATTTTATTACTTAAAAGATAATTAATTTTAATAAAAATAATACAATGTGACATATTTAAAATAGAATCTTAAAATAGAACCTAGAATGAAAATAGGAAATCTATTTAGGGGAAAGTTGGGCAAAATGGGGTACCTTTTTGAAAGTGGCTGTTTACAGAGAACCAAACGAATAAAACCGATTCAGCTAAATTTCAAAATTCTTCATGGTACACTTAGCTTTGAAGAAATTATGATAATAGCGAAAAAAAATTTTTTGAAAGAAATTATCGTATTTTCTGAGAAAGTGCTAAAATCCCATTTTGCCCCACCCGTGGGGCAAAATGGGGTGGCATCAAATAACTATACAAAACATTGAATATTTTTTTAAAATTCATTAAATGTCTCGAAACAAAAATATCGATTCTTCTGCAGGAAACCTTTAAATATGCAAAATATAATGTTTTTAAATAGTTTTAATGAAAAGTCGTAGCTTCCGGCATGCTCCACACTTAGGTACCCCATTCTGCCCCACACTGCATATTAAGGGGTTAAACCACTCTAGAGCGTCAAAAAGAGGTTCTAATTTCACCATTTTTTTTAAAGAAAAGTTTAAAAGTAATGAGAAATATGTTTACATATCTCTGTCAGGTACACTTTAAAGAGAAAAAAATATACTTTATAAATTTTTTTTTGTTTAAAAACTGCACATGTACATGTACGTGATGGAAACCCTTTGTAAAATGAATTCCTTCGCGGCCGGAAAGGTTTTTGGTACAATTTTCATCCTAGAACAGAAAACAAATTTTTTTCTATTTTTACATCTCAAAAGCTAGAGAAAGACGTAGGGGATTTTTTTTATGTTGCATATTTTTTTAGTTATAAACAATTTAGTGCCTATTTTTTCAGTCAAAAACTCAGTTTTTCCATAAAATGTTCACCATTTTTGCCAAAATCGATTTTAAAAAAATCCCCTACGTCTTTCTCTAGCTTTTGAGATGTAAAAATAGAAAAAAATTTGTTTTCTGTTCTAGAATGAAAATTGTACCAAAAACCTTTCCGGCCGCGAATGAATTCTTTTTACAAAGGTTTTCCATCACGTACATGTACATCTGCTGTTTTTAAACAAAAAAAATTTATAAAGTATATTTTTTTCTCTTTAAAGTGTACCTGATAGAGATATGTAAACATATTTTGTATTACTTTTAAACTTTTCTTTAAAAAAAATGTTGAAATTAGAACCTCTTTTTGACGCTCTATAGAGTGGTTTAACCCCTTAAAACAAAATGTAATGTTTCGAAGTTATTGTAAACAATTTAACAATCTATTCTATTGGAAATTACTCTAGAATAAGTGCTGAAATAAATTTTTTTTCAATTGAAAATCAAACGAAAAACGGAAATGTAATAAATACACTTCATTTTTGGCTTGATAACCATTCCAAACATTAAACAATCATAACATTGTCATTTTAGTGTAAATAAGCGGTAAAAAGAGACGGGACAACCTGTAAGCCGTAAACCCAGGCGAAAATTTCCCACTGGCAGGGTAACGCGCCTGTACAGACGTCGGTAAGACTGTACTGGCGGGCATGGATCCGCCTGACGACCGGAGCGGTGCAGACATTGTACTGGAACCTGACAATGTGTTATAGTGGCTGCGCCTGGCTCGGTACAGATTTGTTGCCGCCTAACAACCGGCGTTGTCCCGGCATTCGTCCGTCTGGCAACCAGGACGGGCCAAATTTTGTTCCGAAACATGACTTTCTACACGGAGAGAAATCTGCTGCTAATATTACTCGAAAGAGAACATTACTTAAATTGCTTAACGTTTCTCTTATATTTTTAGCATGGATTCATATACTTATTGTAAAAATACTTTCAATGCAATAAGCATAAGAGACAGTAGCTAATTTTGCACGAAATCTTTATTATAAATACAAAGAGAACGTGTTATAAAAGTATTAGATTCTTCTTATAAGAATCGCTCGAACTCCGACTGATTTTCAGGCGGACTTTATACAACACAATCTTACCTGTGTATACGCACATATAACTCACACACACATATATTTCTCTGGGCAGTTTTGTCGTCTGGTAAAACATTATATATTATATGTAGTATTTAATACTTGTTGCTGTTATAAAAAGATAATATTTATTTAATAGTAAGTATATTAGTTAAAAATTATTGCATTTTTATTCGTTTTTGAATGTATAAGCAACATGTGAAAATTGTTAGGTTATGTTATTGCAAACGTCACCGAGTTGTACGCGTTCCGTTCATACATTCCATGGTACGCGAACGTATGACGTCAGCACGGCAACGTTCGCGTTCATCCAATGTAGACTCTACTTTAAACCATCCAGAGAAATATATGTGTGTGTGTGAGTTATATGTGCGTACACGCAAGTAAGATTGTGTTGTATAAAGTCCGCCTGAAAATCAGTCGGAGTTCGAGCGATTCTTATAAGAAGAATCTAATACTTTTATAGCACGTTCTCTTTATATTTATAATAAAGATTTCGTGCAAAATTAGCAGCTGCTTTTTGTTTTTATTGCATCGAACTCTCCATTACATTAAATAGATGATTTCGTATATAAACTATTATAACCTCAAGCTAAAATTCTATTCAGCAGTGACTAATAAAGTTTGTAAAGATTCTGCAAGCAATAATAGCAACAGATTTCTCTCCGTGTACTGACATTCTACTGGCATTCGTCCGCCTAGCAAGCGACGCGGGCCAAATTATATTCTCTATTGAAAAATAAAATTAAAAAAAATATTTAATTAACTATGCATGGCGCATGTTAATTAACATTTATTTATAGATCGTTTGAAGCATTTTTTACACATTTTACATTTCTTTAACACATTAAAATTCTAAACGCTCGCAGTGGGATACGAAGCCCAAGCCTATCCTAATCTACGCACCGAAGTCTAATACGCTAACCACTACGCTATTCGCTCGCTTGCGGATGTGAGCATAACAACGCCAATATACAATACCGCTAAACAAAAACTTATATATAAAGTGAATAATAATTTTTACTCAAATATTTTTCAATATTTTAGCATTTTATTTATATTATGCAAATAAATTTAAAGTTTTATTATATTTTTATTTAATCTTCAATGTTTTTAATATTTATCTTTATTTTATTATTTATGAATAATTAGTTGAACACTTCCCTTTATAACTATTCGAAATCAATACAAAATTAACTAAAATAAACATTTGTAACTTAGTGCGTTTCATTTATACTTTATAAATGTTTTTAAAAAAGAGAAAAAGATGAATGTAATTAATTTGAAAGAAATATTAAATATTAATTAACATTCACCTTGCATAGTTAATTAAACATTTCTTTTATTTGAATTTTTAATAAAGAATATAATTTGGCCCGCGCTGGTTGCTAGACGGACGAATGCCAGTACAACGCCGGGTGTTTGGCGGGCTGAAACCTGCACCGAGCCGGACGCATTTTGCAATAGAATGACAGTGCGAATGTACTTTCGACTCTTTAAAAATTATTAATACAAAAAATGTTTAAAGCATGATGGATTAAATTTATTATTATTAATTTTTATTATAAAAAATAGCAAAACTTGTCAGATTTTAAAAGATATTTGTAGTAAGATTTTTAAAAGCGCATTTATAAAAAAAATTATCCAATATAAAAATAAAACTATAATTTGAAAACTAGTAACAATTACTATATTCTAAGCATATTCTTATTAATAAATTAATTAATTAATAATTTTTAATTCACTTATTTATTGATTTATTATCAATAAATAAACAAATAAGTAATATTAAATAAATCCAATCAAATTTATTTAATATTACCTATAATTTATTTATAATAAATCAATAAATAAGTAAGTAAATTAAATTAATTAATATATTAATAATAAGATAAATTATATAGTTCTCAGTCGGTAGAATGCCTGTACCGCTCGGGTCGTTAGACGGACGAATGCCAGTACAACGCCGGTTGCGAGGTGGTATAAATTTTGATCCGGCGGTCGGATCAAATCTTGTACCGCGCCTGTACTGCCGACAGTAGAAAGACTGTACCGAAAGTCGGATCCGACTTTGTACCGCGCCAGCAGAAATTCTCATCCGAATCGGTACAGACTGCCTGCACTGGCATTGACTCTCCAATTCAACCGGCGCGGGCGCTAGACGGTTGGACGATCCGATATTCGTCCGACTTTTCCGCCTGGGAAGTGAGTCAACCTGCAATTTTGAACTCTATTTTTAAGTCGATGAAAAAAAATATTAATTCATGATATTTTAAAAATTCCTTTTGGATTATCAAAATTGATTAAAAAAGCAACTCAGAAAAAAATTTTAACTTAAGTTATCTATAAAAATATTTCATTTGTTAGCACATGAAAAAGCCACAATTTTAATTTTTCAATTTTTCAACAAGTCAATTTTAGAATTTGTTTAACAAGAACATTTTTATTGATTCTTTTTGCTCCAAAAGAGCATAAAAAGTAATAACTAATCATTTTCCATCAATATCAGTCGCATTTTTAATTATGGCACTTCTACAATAAAAAATAACGCAAGTGAGACAACCTGCAAGCCTTTCCTCTACGTAGAATTTTATTAAATTTTTTTTTTTAAAATGGAATTCTTTTGAAAAATTTTATTGTAATAGTAGATATTGAAAATCATTGAATTGAGTAAAATTTTTGAAAATAATTCAAATTTTGCCAAGAATTTTACTAAACTTTTTGAAAATAATTAAATTTCGGAGATTTTATTATTTACAAAGATAATTGAATTTTTGACGAGAATTTTTTTAAATTTTTGAACATAATTATTTTTAGTGTCTTTAACTAAAATTCTTCTATAAATCCATATTATTTTTAAGAATTAATTAAATATAGGGGAGACTGGGGCGAAAAGTTAAACTGCCAAAACCGTTAAAATTCATTATCTTTCGAACGAAAATAGTTAGAAAATTTTTTAGAAAATAGTTAGCAATTTTAATTATGGAAGGGTGTTATCACCCTAAATAAATGTCCGGAGTTGTGTGCAATTCTGTTTATTTTTGTGGTGTCGATATTGAAAGTTTTTTTTCAACCTACTTTTGAAAATTTTTTCGAAAAAGAAAATATCAGCTTTTAAGTAGGTATATATTTTGAATTTATTCTCATCGCGATTTTTTTAGATCCTTATTTGGGTCCCCTGAAGAGATACCTAAAGGTATTTGCTAAATATCTTTAGTCAGATTTTTTATATTTGTTGTTAAAGCCAAAAACGCACCCTGGGGCGAAAAGTTAAATAATGGGTGGGGCGAAAAGTTAAATGTATTTTTACATGTTATTAAAAATTTTTTTTTTATTTTTCGTTTTTTTTGGGTTTATTTGTTTAAACATTATTTATTTGGCATTTGGCAAGTACTCTGTCAAAAAATAGGCCGGTTAACGTGAAATAAACCAAAAAAATTTTTTTTTTTTTGAAATTTCAATTTTTTAACTTTACAACTATTCTAAAGCTTTTGTCAAATAAACAAAGATCTTTTATTTACTAAATTACTTGTTTACGTATACTTTAACTTATCTACTACTTATCACCTATCAGAAAATAGTTTTAGTAGGCTAAAAATAGAATTTAACTTTTCGCCCCATGCTGGGGCGAAATAAAAAAAATTAAAATTAATTAAATAAATATAATATAATATTAATATAATATTAATTAAATTAAATTATCTTTTTAAAAAAAAAAACAAAATTTTCAAAAAAGGACAAAACATGTATTTTTTGCGAAAATATCAGGAACTTTTTTATTGATAGTTGTAGAGGACAAGTTGCCCTACAATATTGATATACAAATATTTGCATCTAAGCGGCTTATATTGCCAAAAAAAATCATTTATGCTAAATTTAACTTTTCGCCCCAGTCTCCCCTATATATATATATTACAAATTTTAACTAATTTCAGAAGAATTTGAATTAATAAAATTTTTCAAAAATCTAAGTTCTTTAAAATTTTTACCCAACGGGAAGTTGCCAATGTTAACGATTGGTTCAATAATGGGCCATGCTTGGTACCCAATGGTTTTTTCTTGGCAAAACAATTGGCAACCATCATTGGACCACCATTGGTTTAAACTTGGGATGATCACGCTACTGCCAATAATCGGTAGCAAAGCATCGGGCCAATATTAGTTGCCAAGGAATTGCCAAGAAAAAAAAATCGATTTTCAAAAGCTTGATTTTTTATTGGCAGCCAACAAAAAATCATGGGTTTGAAAATTGATTTTTTTAATTATTAAATAAAATTTATTTTTAAAAAAATATTTTTCAAAAATATGCATATTTTTTAAAAATATTTTTTTTTAATTAATAGAACATATTAATTTAATTTGTCACCTCTGGTAAAACAAAGGTGAAAGACTGATAAATTCCCTCACTTTATATCTCACAGTGGAGGGATGACTGTGAATGTTTTTGCGAGAGAGGAGCAGGTACTTATATTCTTCTTCTTCTTCTTCTTAAATGACTTCTGGCTCAGCCAACTGTCAGAACAAAAAGGTACTTATATAGAGCCAGTGAAACAGGTCACAAGCGAGAAGAAATCACTAGCATGCACTCTGGCGGCGCTTGTCGGAAGTGGCGCAACGTTGGTTGCCAAGCGCTGTGTCGATAATGTCAGGATATGCATGCGCGCCAGAAAACAGTTCCGACAAGCGCCGCCAGAGTGCATGCTAGTGATTTCTTCTCGCTTGTGACCTGTTTCACTGGCTCTATATAAGTACCTGCTCCTCTCTCGCATAGACATTCACAGTCATCCCTCCACTGTGAGATATAAAGTGAGGGAATTTATCAGTCTTTCACCTTTGTTTTACAAGAGGTGACAAATTAAATTAATATGTTCTATTAATTAAAAAAAAATATTTTTATAAAATATACATATTTTTGAAAAATATTTTTTTAAAAATAAATTTTAATTAATAATTAAAAAAATCAATTTTCAAACCCTTGGTTTTTTGTTGGCTGCCAATAAAAAATCAAGCTTTTGAAAATCGATTTTGATTCCTTGGCAATTCCTTGACAACTAATATTGGCCCGATGCTTGGCTACCGGTTATTGGCAGTAGCGTGATCATCCCAAGCTAAAACCAATTGTGGTCCAATGATGGTTGCCATTAATGTTCCATTAATGGAACGGAGTTCGCCAAGCATGGCCCATTAATGAACCAATCGTTTACTTCCCATTGGGTATTAAAATTCATTCAAAAATAAAATTGAGGCCTTGGATCCAATAACTCGCCCGACGCTCGGAGAAACGCGCAACTGCCAGTCAGTGAGCAGTGAGCGCCTCTGGGCCACTCACTGCTACCCGACTGGTATTGAAATACTCTCTAAATTTGAATTATTAAAAATGTTATAAATAGTAATTTCTACTAATTTATTAGTGAGATTTACTAATTCAAAAGCAAAAAGTCAGTCACTAATTCAAATTAGTAAACATTTTTTTTTATAATTCATATTTAGAGAATATCACTATTTATTGTTAATAGTATAACTACGATTTATAGAGAGTTATATAATATTAATTTATTGATGTTTTTACACTCATTTTTCTCTAGTTCTAATACATACAATTTTACAAATTTAAAATGGTATATTCTAAAACTAGTATAAAATTTAATTTACGTTCTTTTATAGAAAAATTTGAATTTAACAAAATTGAATTCAGAGAATATTGTAAGAAATATTGAAGACTATAAAATAAGGAAAACATAGCAGATAGCACAATATTTTACGAGTTTGCAGCAAACTTGTGCCACATAGGAAAATATTTTGTGTCAAGGTTAATATTTTTCGAAAGCCATGTGCAAAATTTTAATAAATTTTTATTATCGTTTGCAAATTTACATTGCAAACTTTTCATTAATAAGGGCATTTTTTAATTTATCATACAATTTTGCTGACAAAAATCAAATTAAAATAATGATAATAATATACCAATAATAATAATAGTAAAAATAATAATAATTATTATTATTATTCACAGAAAATAGTCTTATTTTATGGCATCAGTCAATGCTGAATTTACGCAATGGATTTTGGAGGATTGTACATTGAAGCAGGCAGTGCTGAATTTAAAACTGGTCTTAAATTAAAATTTTTTTTATTGAGTTACTAATACCTAAGTAATATAATGTATAATAGGTAATTAATTTAATAAGTGATAAAACATAATACTAATTATCTAATGTAAATAATTTACTTATTTATAATAAATAAATAGTAATAAATAATAATTAAAATAAACTGATTTTTGTATAGAAAAAGTATCTCGAAAAATAAAAAAAACCAACTACAATGTTTTCTGAAATTGGTTTTAACAAACGAGTTAACGAGATGAAAAAAAAGTATTGCAATAATTTTAAAAAACGCGAATTCACAAGGGGTCGTCCATATATCACGTGGAAACTTTTGGGGGGAGGGGGGGGGGGGGTAAAAAAGTTTGAAAATGTCCACGATCCCATGTATTTTTGTGTCCACAAGGGGGGAGGGGGGGTCAAAAATCTTTGAAAAACTGTCCACGTGGTATATGGACGACTCCCAATACAAGCACACAAAATTAAAAGGCAAAAATAGTTTTCAAATCTCATATTTATATTTAACTTTTTATAGACAGAGATATAACGTTTGCGTGTTAATCTCCCCACGTGCAAAAAAAAAAAAAATAAGAACTCTCTTTAGTGCAAGGATGAGTTTATTTTTGTTGGATTAAAATTCAAACTTACATTTATTTTCAAGATCGCAAAAATAAATAAGTGACACTTTGAAACTCATAATAGTCACAAAATATTATTATAACTCGAATATTTAATCTTTTATTGTCATTCAAGTTTTATTTAATAATTTAATAATTAATAATTTTCATTATTATATATATGACAAATGATTCGGAAAAAAAATTTTTTAAAAATAATAAATTATAAAATTTTGCGGATAATTTTGAAAATGTCAATAAAAAAAATTCCTACGGTTAATAAAGAAATCCCGAGATCAATTTCAATTCTTCTACATAATAATTTTCGAATTTTGGACCTCCTTTTTTGTATAAAAATCAATTTTTCCAAGTGCGGAGAGAACCATAATTTTATGAATCAATAAATATAACGAGAATATTTTCTTATAAGCACTCATCTTTCTTATAATGGCAGAATATTGCGTGACGAATATAAAAAATAAACAATAAATTGTGCTCGATTAATGAATGAAATCAATTATATAAGCAAACTGAATATTTTCCAAAGAAACAAAAAAAACAATAAGATCACTTTGATTAGAAGTAGGTATATAAATAATAAACTTAATGATAATAAATTAATAAATTTGAGGATTCTTTTAAGAAATTATTCCATTAATTAGTTTCGTTACATTATGTTAAAACGTGATGAGACCAAAATAGAAAATTGAATTCAGAAAATCCTCTCAAAGATGTCGATGGAAATAACATAGAGACAAAAATTATTATATGGTATGGCCCTATTAGAGGAAGTGCTTTAATTGAAGAATTAGTTTTGCTTGGTTTGAAATTTAGCCCTCGATACATGACGGAACTGTATACGTGTATACATATATAATATATAGGAACAAGCAAGAGTGGAACTCCCTTGAAGGAAAAATGGGTCGAGCAAGTGTCGAAGCGAAAAGAGCAGTGTACTCAAACCGATTGAATATATATGTATATATCTACACTTACCTACTTATACATAAATGTTGTTACATCACATATTTCTTCGAACACTAGTACACAATATAATCAGTCTTATCAACAAAATTACTCAGGCGCCTGTCGCTCTGCTATTTTTCTTTAAAAATAGTAATACAATACTGATACTGAAAAGAATTACTAATATTACACTAAAAACTAAAAGAAATAATATATAAAACTCAATAAACTATATCTACGTACATTATCTTAGAATAACGTCTCAAATATTTTATCGCTCTTATTATTTCTTAAATTTCATCAAAAAGATTTTTCTTTTTTTCCCCTGCTCATTATATACAGATCTTAAGGGCATGAGCATATTATTACGTCAGCGCTTTATTCTCAAACCGTCTACTTTAACTAATTAGTGTTAAAATTATATTCAAGTAGAAATTTAAAACTTTTTCTCAAAAAGCACAATTTTCTGAAATCAATACTGAGGGTAATTATTTAATCGAATGCCCTAAGAGATTGTAAATCAGTACATTGCAAAAAGAAGTATCTTGAAGTACATTGTAGTCACTTATAAGATATTTAAAACATCTTATTTTTAGATCCTTCATCTTAACCCCTTAACTGTTTGATGAAAATACAACATGATTATCCCAAAGGGGCCATCCATAAACCACGTAGCCTCTTGAGGGGGAGAAGGGGGGTCAAGCAATTGACTACGACAAGAGGAAAAAATGGCGCTAATACATGTAATAGCGTACTACATGGGGGGAGGGGGGGGGGGTCAAAATTCCCAAAAAATGGGGCTACGTGGTTTATGGACGGCCCCAAACTGCCCAGCGGAATCTGATACTTTTTCAAATAGTATAATATATTTAAATTATAACTAATTATTCAATTATTTTCTAAAATATCATTAATGACCCTTATAATATTGATATAAAGAAAAATATCTATCAATTTATATACAAATTATATTTATTTTGAGTAATAGTGAACACGACCCACGGATGGGTCGGAAACAGTTATGGTCATACTTTTTCACGACCCACCCGTGGGTCGGAAACAGGCAACGGATTAAAGATCAATGCATTTTAACCCATTTAGTCCCAAAAGTCCGTTTATTTCTCTTCACATTTGCATTTATCATTTTTAAAGATGGTTTTAAAAGTGATTATGAAGGAGTTTACACCGTAAGCCTTAAATATAAGCCTCCGCGAGCATAAACGGATATGCCTCCATGAGGATATACTTGCGTCTGCGCAAAGTGTTTGCCTGCAGCTGTGTTGTGAAAGAGTTTGCCTTGACCACGTGTTCGCGCAGGCGCAAATATATGCTCCTGGAGGTATATCCGTTTATGCGCGCGGAGTAGGCCTGTGCGGTATTAAAAATCCATAACCGGTTTTCGGTTTTTGAAAAAACCGGTTCTTCAGTCGGTTTTCGGTATTAAAAAAAATACCGGTATTTTTTTTAAACCGGTTTTTTAAGAAATATCGGTATTTTTTTTTAAACCGGTTTTTCTCGAAAAACCGGTATTTTTTTCTAAACCGGTTTTTTTAAATACCGGTATTTTTAAAAACACCGTTTTTTGAATACGAGTTTTTCAAATACCATTTTATTTAAAAAGAAAACTGGTTTAAGAAAATTTGGTTTATTACAAAAATCAGGTTGTTTTTCAAAAACAACATTTTTAATTGATCTGTTAAGTAAAAAAAATCACTGTATGTCTAATAAAAACAAAAAAGATTAATCTTTCTCAATCATCTGTTTCTGTTCTGGCGTTATGTTACTTTTGCGCAGGCATAATGCGCAAGTCGGTTAGATTCAGTATTTCTTGAAAAACCGGTTTAAAAAATAAAACCGGTATTTCTTGAAAAACCGGTCTAGAAAATAAAACCGGTATTTCTTGAAAAACCGGTTAAAAAAACAAAACCTTAAACCGGGAATACATAACCGGAAACCGGTTTCCAGTAATACCGAAAAAAAACCGGTATACCGGTTTACCGCACAGGCCTAGCGCGGAGGCTTATATTTAAGGCTTACGGTGTAAACTCCTTCTATATATGTAAACAAACAAATTCCTTTCAATATTTGTGACTTTAAAAAAAAATTTGTTTATAAAAATTGTTTAAAATATTGTTAAATTAGTCTTAGTGATAAAATTTTATTATATATGTTATTTGTATACTAATTTTAGTCATTTGTGATGAGAAAATGTGTCTAGAATTTATTTTTCTGACTATTCAAAATTTTAGATATTTTGTCGGACATTTTTGAGCCGCCATTTTGAATTTCGAAAAAAATTAAAATTTCTAGCAATGCCTAAATGAAAGGTCATACATTTTGGACGCGATATTTTCACACTAAAAAAAAAGTTTTACTTTCAGCCTGTTTTCGAGGCTGAATTTAAGGTGTAAACGGAGTCAGCCCCATTAAACAAGGACAGACTTATGTGAAATACATGGGCTGAATTTAAGGTGTAAACGGAGTCAGACTTTTTTTTTCCTGTGTTGTCAGTCCTAATTTTTCCTGAAGCGATTTCCAATTGAAAATATAGTTTTAATGAAACAAAATCCAAAAAAATTGGTGTTTTTTTTTGTTAAACAATCATAACTTTTAATCCGTAATAAAAAAAAAAAAAAAAAAAAAAAAAAAAAAAAGTTAAATTTTTTTGCAGATTCTGAAAGAAAACAAAAAAATACATAAGAAAAACGTGCAAATTTTTTTTAGCTCACCGCATCTTTGAAAATGGTAAGTGCAAATGTGACAAGAAAAAACGAACTTTTGGGACTAAATAAATTAAGATGTTTTTTTACAATGTAAAGAAAGATGTTTCTTTATAGTTTAATTAAAAATAAAATTGTAAATTTTTCAGAAATTCATTTACTTGAAATTATTTTAAATATTTGCACCAAGAGCGGAAAGGAGCCATTTTCTCACGATATTAAAAGTTGAATCAGTTCAGTCGAAAAATAATTGAAAAAATTAGTAAATTAAATTCAAATAGTAGATTGTCCACCAAGAGCAATCAGTTTATAAATTGCTGTTTAAAAGAAAGTGTAAAATAAACTCGCTTTATGAGTAACACCAGCTTTGAAAAATGTCTTTTTATGTACTGTTTTAAATAAAAATGAAAGATTATGTTATCTAATTGCAGAACAAAAATTGGTAACACTTGCATTATTGTATCCAAAAGTGTGCAGAAAAGTATATTTTTCTGTCCTATTTTTATAACCTTGCTGCATATACTATGTGTAGCACTTTTCTGTGTGTAAGATTTGCATTTTGACAATCAACAAATAAATATTTACTTGAATCTAATAATTTCTATGGAAATCAGATAAATTGTATTTAAAACGAAAATGTATTACAAAGTTGTTGATAATGAATTTTAAAAAAAGTAGCTTTATATTAAGTCTAAAAAAAGAAGTAAAAAAGTAGCTATCGAAAAATTAAATTTGCCAACTCAGATTTTTCATAATTTCTAAATTAAATCACATTCAAAAATAGAGTAATTTTGTTTTAAATAAATATTTACAGTTTCACAAAAATTAAAATTTTCAAAGATTTCAATTAAAAATCTTTCGAAATTTAATTATTTCTAAAAATTCACACTGTAATGCTTTCAATATTCAATTATGTATTATACAAAATATGAAATGAGATTTAATTTTAAATCAATTCTTATTGGAAGGTTCTACAAGAATTTAATTATTTAAATACAAAAATAAAAGTCGAAATCTTCTTTCATAACAAAAGTAAATAATTTATTGAATAATTGAATATTTTTTAATATTGAATTCTTATAAAAAACTTTATCAAAAATTTTTAAAATAATTGAATTCATTCAAAGAATTTGAATAAAATTTTTAGGAATAATTGCATTTTTCGAACAATTTTATAATTTATAAAAATAATTGAATTCTTGAAACGAATTTTATTTAAAAAATCTTTTAAATAATTTAATTCTTTTAAAGAATCAAAATTTTTAAGAATAATTGCATTTTTCGAGAAATTTATTAAAAACTATTTTAAAAATAATTGAAGTCCTGCGAAGAATTTTATAAAAAAATATTTTTATATAATTGATTTTTTTCGAAAAATTTGATGAAAATTGTATTTAAAATAATTTAATTCCTGTGAATTCAATTATCATTATTGAATTATATTCGTATTATTTATGAATATAATTGATTGTTTGCTAAGAATTTTATAAAAAAAATTTTTAAATAATAGAATTCTTTTGGAAATTTTTTATTAAAATAGTAGATATTGAAAATAATTGAATTTCGAAAAATTTTTGAATACAATTGAATCATTTAAAGAAGTATATTGAAATTTCTTGAATTGTAACTAAGAGGAATTTTATTTAAATTTTTGAGAATAATTTTTATATTACAACTATTAGCGATGAATTTAAAGTAGTGCAAATTCTCAAAAATAGAAAAAAGGCTTTTAGTGTCACAAATTTTTAAAAAAAGTATCCAATAAGAAAATTAGTAAATAATCATAAGTTTTAGTGGATGAGTACGAAGCCTGAATTTCTGCACAGTTTTCTATACACAGTTAGTTACACAATTATTACCTATATTAAAATATTATATTAAATTAAAATTAAAAATATTAATTACGCTAAGAATATCGTACGCATCATAAAAGACGTTTTTCTTGCAAATGTAACAAATATAAGAGAAAATAAAACTTTCCCATATTATTTTATATCAGACATGGAGGAAAATAATATTGCAACGAGATAAAGAAGAGACAGAGAACTATTTAATAATTTATTTAGAATATGCACTGTATGTATAATCATTTTTGAAAGTCCTACGAATACAGTAAACAATAAAGTGTGCTTAAAAGATAAAAGTAGCCTACAATACATCACCATTATTATTGAGATTACGTTTCACAGACAGACTTCATTATCGCGCGATTTATTCAGAACTTATTAAATGTTGTGTGAGTATGCGTCATTATACATGTATATCACTGACCCAGGTTGATTCAGATTAACGATATATTCTAAGTTTTTTGAGTCTCCTAGAATTTTTGTTTTTTCATTTCTTTACAAGTTATTACACAACAACTAACAATAAATCGCTATTTAATATTTTTCATTCCATAGCAATATCTTTTACACGCAAAAAAAAGAGAAAGAAAAAAAAATTTCTCATTTTTAAAGAAAGAATTCATTGTCTAAGCAAAATGTTTATATTTTAATTATTAGAGAATTGGTTGTTAAAAAATCAGTTATTCGTTTTCGGAAGAAGTTACCCGTTTTCATTTTTTTCCATATTGTCTATACAATGAATTCTTCATTTTCTTTTATTTTATAAATCTAAAATACTTGTACGACTCAGACATACATCATCATCTACATTTTCTTATTATATTTATAAGGAAGAGGAATTTTTTTTCAAATATAGAAATTATCAGTTTCTTCTTCAGTGTTTTAAAGTAATTCTTTTTTAAGTAAGAGAATAGATCGCAGAAGATATTGGAGATAAAATACTTTATTTTAGCGGAGAGGCTGTGGAATAATTGAAATATTGATTTTCTAATTATAAATTTTAACCTCCTGTTAGAAACAGGAAACGAATTCTGCTGAGAAAATATTTTGTTATTATTTTAACGTGTAATAAAAGACAAATTTTTTTTAAACATTTAGATAGTTTTTTCCTCGAAAAAATTTTGTTTCAATTTAATTTGGTTTCTATATGCTTGTCAGAGTAACAGAAGAATCGATACAAGTGTATTAGCAAAGTCACAGGAATTGATAAAATTTTTATTTTATATATACAAAGGCGCTTAACTTTTTTCTTTTTTTTTTTGAAAAATAAAGTCTGCACATTTTTAACCTAATGTTAAATACAAGTCTAGGGAAACTAGATGATTAATTGGGACACTTCTTAAAGAATCTCTTGAGTCATTTTCAAAAAAAAAGTTTTAGTATAAAATTATTATTAATAATTTTTCAAAAAAATGTTGAAAATAAATCCTTTATGAAAAGAAGAAAGAAATATATGAAGATTCTAGTTTTATAAAATTCTCATAATTGACAGACAAAAGAGATTATAGATATAAGATAAAAATAACAATGTGAAACAAAAGAAGAAGATAATGATGAAGTATGATAATAAAATAAATAATTTTCTACCATTTTATGAAAGAAAACAATAAAGATAAATGGACGGAATATCTTTCTTAAAAAGAAATTTATCAATATTATAATCTTTAAAAATGTAATCATAAAGAACAAGAGATTTACGTTTTATTTCAATTTATAATTTGAAAATATTTTGTTTCATTGCCAATTGATTTTTTTTTCTAATCTAGGGGTTTAGAAATTTAAGCAACGAGTTTAAAGAGCAGAACGCATGCGCTGAAGTGGGAGCAATGAGAGTGAGAGAGAAATCTTAGTACTTCTCTCTCACTCTCATTGCTCCCACTTCAGCGCTCGATCTCCATTTCGCGCAAGCGTCAAAGTATCCCCCCTCTGGCGCTCATTTTTTCGTATTTAAAACCATACCTACTCCAAGAAAACAATAATTTTAGATAAATAATACATTTTTATTCGATTGTCTATTTTGACTCAAGTAACTCTCACCACTTTAGTCCTCAATTATCAAGCTAGTTATCACGTAATTCAAGGTTCGCAAAGAACGAATGGTCCATTTTTGGTATACACGATTTACATATTTGGTTTACATTCTTCATAATATTTGGAATATACATCTTTGTAAACCATAATCTCCTTCGATCTATCATTTTTTCGACAAATACTATCTGGTTCTTTTCTCATAGCAAAAAAAAAAAAAAAAATTGATATTTGCACTAAAAATTTGCGAAAATAAAAGAAATAAGATAACAAAAAAAATTGTATTATAGAACATTGATTTATGGTAGTCTTAATATTGAAAAGAAAATTGGTTAAATAACTTTGGTGTTCTCAAACAGGCAATATTTGGTATTATACTGGTAAAATTGTTACCTCACTCAAAGATGGAAAAAATAGAAAACATTTTTCAACAGTTCAATTCGTTTATGATTCCTATTCTTTTTTCAAAGAACAATTTTTTTTAACGAAAACCATAAAAACGTTTTGATAGCCTTTTATATGAATCCTAAAAGGACACTCGTTTTGAAATAAAGTAATGTCACTTTTTATTACGTAATGACTACCACAACAATACAAAAAAATAAAAAAGAAGAAAATAATCTGAATTAAAAGAAATATTTCGTTACACAATATTAATCGCATGTAGTCATATTTTCAATTAGCAGACTATCGACTTTTCTTTCAGTTTACTCAACTATATATATATATATATATATTATTATATCAATTTTTACCCTCATGTAATAAAATTATTTATTCATTTACTAACTTGGCATCTCTATTAATAGGACATTTTATCGATTCAGTCCGACACAACATAGTAATGGTTTAATAATCGCGGTTTTAAGGTGGACAATTTCTTGGGGATTAAATATATATATTATATATATGAAATTTTATCATTTGCGAGAGGTACATCGACTTTGAACGAACATTCGATTCTCATATTTAATATTTTTATTATTATATTATTCATTAGTCTACGTTACATGTACATATATAATTACTCCGAAAGGAAATCGCTCAAATACTGTCTGCGAGATTCATCATCATCATTTTTTTTCATTTTTTTCTTTTTATACAAAAAATTCGAACATGAAAAATTCGGCTTTGTATCAGCTCGAATCTCAATCTACTTTTTTTATAGTATATATATAATAAATATATATACTATTACAGAACCAAATCGTGGCAGAATTTTGCAAAACATTAATATGTATTTTATTTTTTAGTTGAAATTACGTATTTAAGCATAAAAATTTTGGCGTATTTTTAATTTTTTATTTAATTAAACACGGTGCGCTATAAAAAGGAGTTTTAAAATATGACATATTTTTAAATATTTTATATTTATATATACCTAGTGCCACGATTAGACTCTGTATTATAAAAAGCATACATGATTTTTTTATTTACTTATATTTTTAATGTATTACTGTATCAGTGGTCCGTCTCAGATGAAATCTTTACTGATACACTGAGACAAGTATAATGCATCGAAACATTGATTTTTCACTTATTTAATTTAAAATTCTAATTAATGTACTTTGTTAAAAAATAATTATATTTAATTTTCTCCTTGAAAAAGAAAAATATATTCTTGCAAGATAAATTACACTAAATATTTATTTAATATATCGAATAAATGAAATAAGATAATAATTTTCATAAATAAAATTATATATAATTTGAGGTATTAATTTGCTATATTTACACAAAAATAAATAAATTGCAGTATATGATAGCAATAAAGGGGAAAAATAGAAAGTATGTACTTTTTTGAATATTGCACATTATTACTTTTTTCAGTGTAGTGTAAAGATTTTCTTAAACATATTGCAAACTTGTGGACGTAGATTATATACGTAACTGTATATGTATATGGCGCATCACCGGATATACATTCAAGTGAATTCCGTTTCTAAAATACTATACAAGCTTACAGTCAGTTTATTATTTGTTAAATTAAAATTTAAACTCTCTACTGGATCCTCACATTCTCTCATCAAATATCTCAACTTTTTCTGATTGTTCTTCACGTACATTCAGTATTTTTTAATAAAGCACTTTGCAAGAACTCTGAGTCAATGCAATGTTTAAAAATAATATATTGAACACGATATTATATACAAAACTACATTATATAATTTAATTTAAATGTATCTTAACTCTTCTATTCTATATATTTTTTGACAAAAAGATAAATTCATTAGAAGAAATTTTCATTTAGTACAGAACTTCTAGTTAGTAAATAAATAAAATTTATAATTATTAGCAAATAATAGATACAAGTTTTCCTAAAATTTTAAAAAGTAACTCCTTGACTAAAATTAAAATTTTGATATAGTTGGAAATATATATATTAAGATACTTTTAAATTTAATGTATTTTTGTATATTTATGTAATATGCTAATTACGGAAAAATTGCTTCATTTATCGTGAACATGAAGCTTAATGAAACAGTGTTCATTAAAATAAATAAACATTTCTCAGAACACTGTAATCATTGGCTGATCTATTAAATTATTAACAACACGAATGCCAAAAGATACGTTAATGAAAAGCAACACTTTTTTCCAAGTTTTATTTAAATTATTATTCAAATATTTTTAAAATGTACAACTTCTCATTTAGAGTTTATTATAACAGTTTTTTTTAGAAATTCCCATACATATTCAAATTTAATATTTAATATTATGTCAATTATACTAATTTTTATTATCATTTTTTTGTTATTAATATTATAACAATTGTATTAAACATTTAATACGTAATTTCAAAACTTGTAAAACAATTTTTAAATTCTTTGTAATTTTTTATACAATATTCACAATTTCAATCCGATTCTTCATAAATTTCGATATTTTCAATTTAGGATAAAAGAGTCACTTTTCATTATTAAATTTTTCAATAAATTCGCGTTGAAATTAATTCTCAAGGCATTTTTTGTTATAATTGTGAACAACTCTTTCACGCAACGATACATAGATTTTTTCTTCAATTTGATTAAAATTTATTTTTTCTCTAAATATAAATCATAACTTCTTCTAACTAAATTTGTAATTAGAAGCTTAATAATCAGAATAAAAAGAAATTATGAACCACTATGAATGAAATTGAAACAAATTTTAAATAAAAAAAATTTAATAAAACATCAAAGTGCAATATCACTTTTATAACCAATTCGCTTAGCAGTCGATACAGCAAATGGTAAAAGTAAACAAACAATAATTATTTGGACGGTTATCGGTGCGTCAAAGATTAAAATTATCAATTCCAGGTCACGTGCGACACGTTCTAAATCCTATAGTATAGTAAAATGACTCTGTGATCGTTTCTATACACGAACCTGAATCAAATGAAAATTAAAAAAAAAGACGAAGATTATTAAGCATATTATCCGAAAGAGATCTACGACTTAAAGTCTCAAAAAATAAGGCAATCCATCAACAAAAGTAGAGCAATTTTTTTTTATTCAAATTAACTTGAACTTCTTTTTTTAAAAGAAGTCAATAGTGAAAAGTCAAGAATAGAGAAAAATTTTATATACATATAAACTATATTTTATTGCTAAATCTGCGCTTTTCTATAAATTATTTTTTTTCCTTTATGTACTATAGCAGCCGTCGTATTGTCAAATCTCAACAATTTATCGTTTTTTGTATATATACGTAAAAAATGTTCAACAATAAATTCTTTTCTTTACTTCACATTTTATTCTTTCATTATTCCTAATATTGTCACACGTTTCAAATATATATAATTTATCTTAATCTTAATATCGATTTTTTAGGATGAATATACGTTAAAAAAGTATGATACATCATTCAAAGCATAGGAAATTTATATTTAGACAATTCAAGTTTTTTAAAAAAAAGTGCCAAAAAATTATACTTTTGTATAATTTTTAATATCATGTAACAACAAATAATATATATTTCGAAAATATATACAAGTCAAGAAATATTTTCGATATTTTACTCATCTTTTAAATAGATCGGAAGTTCAAATTCTTAACTGTATCGGTTAAAAACCAATCAGTTATTTTTCCACTATTATTAAGATTGAAGGGAAAATTTTTTCTTCATAAGTTGAAATCAAGTTCATTTAAAAATTTCCAAAGTAAGGAATTTATAAACGAAAGAAAATGAGAAAAATAAGTAATTAGTAATTTCCTGTTAAAAAATGAGTGCCTAACTATTATCAATCATCAATAAGAAAGCGATGTAACAAGTGAACAAAACTAATTCACAATATCAAAAAATATATTTCGAAATATGAAGGTATTCAGAAAATTGAAACTCTTTAAATTTTTTTATAATTTTAAAACTAACCCTTAAAAATAATTTTTGTAATTAATTTTTAGAATTTTTAAAAATAATTACTTGCAATAAATATTATAAACAAAGATTATTCATAATTGTTTCAATATGATATAATGATTGAGGATAATCAACGTTCAATATCAGATATAGAAATGAAAGAAAAAAATACAAACATTTTATTTTAACGTCATAGTTTGTACCCTTTGATCCGTTATTCAACGAATCGAATATATATGAAGGCTCTGGCCTAATTGAAATATATGAACAAAAAATGCAATTTACGCAAGAATATATACAACGCGGACAAGTCGTTTGAGAGATGCGATGATGCAAAACAAAAGGACACTATGGATCGTGAACACAAAACTCACCTCTTCGTTCTCTACAAAAGCTATTAATAAGCCCGCATATACATGAACAAATATGGGATTACGTTATCGCGTGCATTACGTATTGCAAAACTCGTAACTATGTCTCCCTTTTACGAATATACACCCATTTAAGATTGTCTTGATAATAGCCAAACAAGGTTGATAAAATTTATATGCATACAACATATAAAAAACACAAAGCTTCATTTTCAAAATTTGCATAATATTGCTTCACAGAAAAGAGAGCAATCACAAATTTTACATAGCAAATTAATTAATTACATTATAAAATAACTTTATTAAAGATTTTAAAAAGGTCCCTGAAGTTGACGCCAACGCTCAGCATCAAAAGAATTTTTACATCCATTTTGGGTTTAAAAATGTCGCTAATCTCAGTTTCTATTCACCTAAGACATTAAAACTTTTCAGGACACTATTTAAACCAAAAGCTTCGACAAAATGATTTGATTTTTTTCGTTCGGTATAATTTATTTATTTATTCACGGGACAACAAAAAATATTTGACGCTCAATGTCAATACAAACTTTTCAAGGACCATTTTAATAGTTTGAAGAATTAAAAAGTTAAATCCAATCTTTATTTTTTTGCATTATTTAATTTGAATTAGAAATTAAATTATTTAGAATATTTTTTACTTTTGGAGAGTTATTTTGATAAATGTAGAAAATCAAATTGTTTAATACATTCCATTTCCTCATCTACATGTATGTGGAATACATTACATGATCGAAATCAGTTAATCCAATTATGCATGTATAATCTGAATAACTGTGCTAACTGACTTACGATAATCCATCAAATTAAATAAAAATTTAATCGAATAACAGTTTTTTTACTATTAAATGTAAATCTTTTGTTAAGGTTGTTGGTATTGGCGATACCCTGTAATAGAAAAAAATACTTTCTTCACGAAGAAACATTTTTTAATTTCTACTTACTGACAATAAAATTTCTTAAAAACAAATAATAATCAAAATCATACATAAATTTATAAAGCAAATTTTGTTACTATTATTAAATTTGATTTTTATACAGCATTTATATTTTAGCTGGAACAGTATCTATATATATCGTAGATGAATTGGCTGCCTTGAGACAGAGAATTAAGGTTAAAGTTAAAAATTCAGATTCAACTTCAGGAAATAAAGTAATGACTTAAGAGAAAACTTCAGAGCCATTATTATGACAAAATAGCCAAATTTTAATGAAATAATGAAAACTAGATAATATGAAACTAAAACTGGCTGTGTTAACATCTCACCAGTTAAAGATGCTGCGGCAGATGCAGTCATATTAAAATTTTTCCTCTCAGATATAAGCTCTCTTTAAATGAATTTGGTTACTGCATTCCATGAGATGTATTCACCTATCAAGCAAGAAGATAAATAGGAAAAAACCATCTGACAATTATGTGCCATATGCTAGTTTACAGGAATCAATAGTTTTCTTATATAAATTGAGATTCTATCAAAGATTTTTGGAATTTATAACAAGGATACTATTGTAGGATTATATGATTTTCTGGGCTTCAATTATAAACAAGTTGCAAGAAGTGAAATTCATGCAGCAAAATTCGAATATTTAGCAAGCACGAGAGAAACTTTTTCTATAACAAAAAGGACATATTTCAATGATATAATGAAGAGTGAAAGATCTGGATCAAAACGTGCTCGTAATAATGCATCATAATCAGTTATAAGCAGTGATGCTGGTGATACAGTGATATTAGGATAAGACGAATTTTCAAATTGTTCAGCTCAGACACATGTTTTTTATAACAGCTTTGGTCAACATATTCCATGTGATCTTTTCCTCAATGAAGCAAGATGACAAACGTATGAAAATAATTAACTAAAACATCTGTGCCATATCTTAGTTTACAGAAATCAGTAGTTTTATCCAAAGTATGTACAGATTCTGCCATAGATGTCTATAATTTAAACATCAAGAATTCTGTTATAGGATTATATTATTTTCTCCGCTTTAATTACAACCAAGATGTAAGAAATTATATTCATGCATCAATATTTGCATATTTAGCTAGCATGGGAGAAGCTGCTCTTATAACAAAACAACGAGATTTTAATGAAATAGTGAAGACTGAATAACGTGAATCCAAGCATGCTTGCACTGACGTATCTCAATTAATTACAATCAGTTTACATGAATCAATAGTTTCATGGAATGTAAATTCAGATTCTGTCAAAGATGTCTGGAATTTATTCAAGAAGGAATCTATTGTAGGATTATGAGACTTTGTGGGCTCAAATTTGAAACAAATTGTTATGAATGACAAATATTCATCAACATTTGCATAGTTTGAAAGCATAGAAAAGTACAAATTTTCCCACAACTGGATTTTCAAGGACTACAATATTATTTTAAGCAACATCACTTTACTGTCGTTTATGTTTACAAATTATAGTTAAAAAATTTAATTATGTTAAGAAATTATTACTTGTTTTAATTAAGACTTTCGCTATTCTAAAGAAATTTAACGCTTTACCAGATGAAGCTTTTTTCCCCATGTGCCTCTCGCCTTTCGATACATGATAAATTCCATGCGATGGATGATAGAACAACCAGCAACATCACATTTGCCACAATTACTAATTCCATAATTAATAAAATAAAGTATTTTTATACAAAAGTACTAATTTACTTTGGTGTACCAAAAGATGAAGTAAAGCATTTTATGCACATTCTATTATCTTTTCTTCGTGCTCAATTTAACACATTGATAAGATTAAACAAGGTTGTAGCTGATTACTCAAATTTGCATTTGTTTGTTTTTACATTGCTAAATTCTGTATCAAAGAGGATACAATAAAAGCATATGAGGGTGACGCATTATCTCACTGTACCATGAATTAATAGATGGAACATGGAAAATATTACAGAAGTTCACTTTAAAAATCATAAGAAACAACAAACTTAAATTGCCCTTTGAAAATGATTAATTATCTAAGAGAAATTATTAAATAAATAAATAAAAAAAATTTGCTAATTAAAATACAATAAAAATAAAAGATTCTATATAACAAAACTTAATATTTCCGCCCCAGCTAATTTAATATTATAATTTCCTTTATATGTAAATTAATCTTTTGATGCACAAAAGTTTCTAAGATATTAATATACAATGAAACTTCAAAATGTAAAATTTCTTTTTGAAATGAATTTCCAAGAGCTATATGTAGATCCCTCTGAACCACAAATTAGAGGCCGGTCGAGACAGCCTTAAATAGTTATAAGCCTTTTCCTCCCAGTTTGCTGGAGAGAAACTGTGTCAGTTTCTATCTTATGACATTTCAGATTCATAAAGTACCTTTTCGCTAAATTCTTAAATAAATTTTCTTGGGGAGTTGGAGTCGTTCTAATTTCACCTGTTTTTCATGAACTAATTCTTGTTAATTGAGAAACTCGGATTAAAACTTAAGAAACATTGAAAATAACATTTTCTTCATGCTTTAAAAAGAAAAAAAATTGGACAAGTGCGAGTTGTACTCGCACTGCAATGGCGGGTTCCGTACACAAATATTAAAACAATACTTGCAACATTTATCGGTAATTGATAAAATTAAAATAAACAATTAAAATCATTTGATAAAAAAAATAACTAAAAAAATTAAAGTATTGTATATATCTAATATTGTAAACAATAATAAGCAGAGGAACAAGATTTTCAAAATTATAGTTCCTCTGCTTATTATTGTTTACAATATTAGATATACAATACTTTAATTTTTTTTAATTATTTTTTTTATCAAATGATTTTAATATATTTTTTTAATTGTTTATTTTAATTCTATCAATTACCGATAAATGTTGCAAGTATTGTTTTAATATTTGTGTACGGAACCCGCCATTGCAGTGCGAGTGCAACTCGCACTTGTCCAATTTTTTTTTTTTAGTTAAGAAATTAAAGTCAGAAAACAATCTCTCATTTATTCTCTTCAAATTTCACTCTCTTCCTTAAAATATTTAATGCCACGTGTTTAAACTAAAAAAAATTAAAAAATTTTTTTTTTTTTTTGAAAAAAAAATTTAAAAAAAATTTTTTTTTCAAAAAGTTTCTTAAATAAATTTTTTGTCGTCAGACTGTAATAATACACTAGGATACCAATTTTCAGCTCATTAGGTCAAATAATGTAAAAGTTAGAGCAAAAAAATTTTTTTTTTTAAATTTTTTTAGTTTTTCCTTGACAACGCTATGGCCATCATTACATATCAAGTTCTCTATATTTTTCCTGTAATATTCGAGTAAAAATACACCAGCATGCAAAATTTCAGCTCTCCATGTCGAATAGTTTAGAAGTTAAGGGGGGGGGGGGGGAATGGTCACTTTTTATGCATTTTTGGCCAAAAATCTTGTTATTTCCTTGACAACGCTATGCCCATCACGTCCAATCACATTCGCTATATTTTTCCTGTAATCTACGAGTGAAAATACATATCTGGACCAAATTTGAGCTCTTTAGGTCAAATAGTTTAGCCGCTAGGGGGGGGGGGACACGATTTGGCTACGGACAACAGAGTCTCACCAATAGGGTTCCGCCGTTACACCGTAGGTGTACGGAACCCTAAAAAGACAATTTTCTCACTATAGAAGAAAATTGAAACCAACAATCGTTTATGAAAATGAATTCGTTGAAGTTCTGCTATCTTTAGTACTGCTCTGTTCGAAATTGCAAATATAAGTATCCAAAAAAATGCAAGTATAAGTATAAAAAAAAATGTTCCAAGAAGATACAGTTTTCGTAAAAATATTTGTTGAATAACCATATTTTCATTGTAAAGACCAATTACGAACTTGTGAAATTTGCGGCCAAGTAACTAATTAAACGTACTTTGGAGATAATTTAACAGCAATTAATTAAACACAATTGAGAAATAATTGAACGATTAACAATCGCTTAGGTTTATTAAACATCAAGTGAAATATATTATAATCAGATTGTAATAAGATTGAGATCAGTTCAATTAATTAATTGGATTATAAACAAATGATTTCTTCGTAAGTAATAAAATTATTTTAAAAATTTTTAATATTCAATCCATTATATAAACAAAAAATTAAATTATAACGAAAACAATTTAATTTTCTAAAAATAATAAACATATTTCAACTCGTAAGGAAATAATCGTTAGATATAAATCTATAATTAATAAGGTAAAGAATTCGTTTGCTTTCATGTTAACTGAAATGAAATTGTGAAATGTCACGAGTAAAATTCCAGTCAAGCAAAATTATGACATCTGTAAAGAAAGATGATGTTATTCATCAAAAGCCGCCTTATTGTTATCGTATTCGCGCAATAAACGTAAATTCTTATAAAACATTACAAGTTTTGAAAATTGAAAAACAATTTTCTGAGAAAAATTATAATATCAATTTTTCGAAAGAGAATAGAGAGAAGAATTTCAATTCTTTTATTTTATTATTTTATTAATTATATCAATTTTATAAACTTTATGAAAATTTAATGAAAAATAATAATTATTTAAATAAAATAATAAAATGCTTCCAAAACCTAATCGACTTTAGGGAAAAAATATCTTCGCATGAAATTTGAAAAAAATTATTATAACTCCTAATTCTAAAAGAAATTCCCACTATGACTGATAATCTAATTTTTGTTTAGATTATGTGCTATAATGTCGTTATATTTTATTTTGAGGGAAATTTATCACCTAGTTGCCGCATTGTTATCTCTTTTAAAGGATATTATTCTCCAGGGGAGTTTAGTTACAAGTTACAACCCTCCTTCCTTTCACAAGAGATTCCTCCGCTCCATCACACGAGCCTGACAAATCATTTGATTCTCAAGAAAAAATTATGATATTACACATCCGTTAAAAAAACGATCTGTTCCTTTCAATTTTTCACCTAATTTCTCACATTTAGAAGTTGAGCAGAAAAAAATTCATGATTATTTCTTTTTATTCCAAATAATACAAATTTAGAAATATATATTATTTAACGAAACAAAGCACTTACAAGAGAAATATTATTTTTAAAATAATTATTGCAATTAATGAGAGATATATAGAAATAATATTCTAAATAATTTCATTGGTCAAGTAATAGATTGAACCAAACAAAAAAAAAGAGAATTAAATCAATGACAAAAATCGGATAAACTTAAATAATTGATGAACAGTTGAGTAACTTTTACCGAAAATAGATTGCTCCCATTTAATCTTTTCACATATTATAAAATGGTTTTATTCGCCAAATTCTGTTAAATATGCATTGTAAACGGTGACACGCGGTGACATATAGACTCAACGAGAATATTGTGATGTATTTTTTTATTTTAAGGGAAACATAATAATAAAACTGAATGAAGAAACTTTTTCTCAAGGTCTATAATGTTCTATGAATAATTTTAATTATATCATGAAAGTGAAACTTTTCTCCTACAGCTCATTCAAATTACATAATCATTAAACGTCAACGTTCACTTCCTATACAAAATAATGTTTTGCCGCAATAACACCCGCGTTAGTTCTACTAACCTACTAATTTTCTTTCTTCAAATAAATTAATATTCCGAGTAAAAAAAAAAAGTTTAACCTTACTATTTTTTAAAATCATTTTCAAACAATATTTAAAAAATTGTTTTGTTTTAATTTTATTTTAAAAAAATTCGAATTCGTATTTAGAAATGCTTCAGCTAATAAAAGTGAGGTGTATATAAAATGTAACACACCGGTTTCACAAACAAAATAATATATTTCACTAAAATTTTATACGCTGAAACGAACACTTTTTTTGTTTAAATATTTGAAAAAAGTACAACAATAAACGAAATTCAACATTTACTTTATTAAAAATTAATTTTTGCCATATGCAAACTAAAAGTAATAATAAACTCTACGGTGTTTACTTAAATGTTCAAAATTTTAGCTACAATATAATATTTTAAATTCTGAGTAAAAGGTTTTAAAAAAACTCATTTTAGCAAGGATGTTAGTTTCGCATTTTCCCATGAAGAAATAGCAAACTTGAAGCATTTGTTTAAAAAAAATGTCGAAAAAAATATTTATAAAAATATGTAGTTAACGTTCTACAAAAATTATATTCTTCAACTATACGAATGTTTATTTTTTTTATTTAACATGAGAAATATTTTTAAAGTGTATAATATTTATCACCTGTAACCTGTTTTCTTTCATGTACATAACCCACTAAAAATTAAAAAAATCATTTTACAAAATGAATTGGTTTTAATATTTGACGTTATGTCATATAGACTTCTGTATTTTTAAAACAAGTATTAATTTATAAATAAAAAGTATGAGCAATTTTATTTTTGGTACCTATGGGATAATTAAAAGTTGACATTGGATAAAGACTACAAATTTCTAAAAATTAAGAAATGATTACAGAAATATAAATTTTTAACGTCACGTTTCTTGATTTCGGAAATTTTTAATCTTTATTCAATGTCAACTTTTGATGGTTTAAACTAGCGAAAATAGAATTAATTTTTCCTATAATACTTTTTAAAATTATAAAACTGTTTTTTGATTTCCAAATTCTGAAATTTTAGAATAATTGTTCACTTGACTGCCGGTTTAATTCCTCCTTAATTTAATTCTGAACTGATTTTCTTTTTATAAAAGTACCTTGTATTGAAAAATGATCAAAATTCCTAATAATAAATTAATAAGATCGACCCTAAAGTTCTCAGAAGCTTGCGGATGTATTGATTTTGACCCAATTATTCACCAAGAGAGTTTTAATGATTACTTAATTTGCATGAGCTTTTAATTCTCATTTCACGTCATGAAACTTTAATTACATTCAATTAGAAACAAATAAAAATAAATAGCGAAATTCCTTTTTAAAAAAATAAACGATTAATACTTAAGTATTTACACTTAACTAAAAAAGTTTTCTTGCATGGATTATAAAAATATTTAAATCTTTCGTACAATTAAAAAAACAATGACCAAAATTTGCCACATTAAATGATTAGTGCTCTTTGCTGTTACTGTATCAGTAGTAAATTTTTTTTTGACAAAATCAGAGAATTAAAAAACCCATTAACTTATACCAAGAATTTTGATAAACGTCATAAAATGACTTAACATAATAATATCTAATCAGCGTGCGTGTACACAGGAGGGAGAAAAATCAACGAGGAGAGGAATAGTGTTGTATGTGAATAATAATAATAAAAATAATAATAATAATAATAATAATGTAAAAATCAACCCAAAAAAATTAGCATTTAAATAAAAGAACAATATTTAAATAATACAATCTTTACAATAGGATTTATTTAAATCAATATTTACAAAAAATGAGATTGGTAAATTTATAAATCATAAGCCACACGTACTATGAATAAAAATTATACAATTTTTTCGTGGTACAGCTACGTTTCTGCACAATACACGGAGAGAAAAATCAATCGTTTATAGCATGAATGCTTTGTATTTTAAAAGTATGAAATGTTAGTATACTATGACTGCAAGAAAGTATACTGCGATTGCAAGAATCCTATGCTTTTTCGGTATTAGACCCTTGCAACTGGCTATTAGGCCACGCCCAGAGCCTGGGCCGACCAATCACATTGCAGAAAACTTTTACCGAAATCGCATAGGTTTCTTGCAATCGTAGTATGAAGAACTTCATGCTAAAAAGCCCAGATATTTCTCTCCGTGTAGCGAGTTCTTTTTATTTTATTTTTTTGTGAGCTACGATTTATAAACGTAATCACAAAGTGAAAACATCTCCTTACAACGCTTCGCGTATATATATGTATATATATAGCAAACTTCTCTCTCTATCACTCGGTGAACACCTACTCAAACGCGCATCAATTTTGACGAGATAATGGCGTCGCTTCCTCATCATGAGGATCGAAACTTCTCGAAATTCATGAAACAAATTTACGAGTCTACACTTTGCTGTTATACGGTTTTACGCATATACATTGGTAAAGATCTTGGAAATTCTGTAGAGATTGAATTCACCTACTTTCTGAAGTTGATATACAGTTTGTCAATACATTTGTCGTTTATAAATTTTTCTTCCAAGAAAATACTTCTTTTAACAACATACCAAAAAGCGCTGATAATCTCACTCTTTAACATAATATTTACTCACTACAATTTGTTTTTCCATATACCCAGAAAAAGATATATTTTGAATCAAGTCAAATTTTAGTAAAATAAATGTATATTTGTCTCAAGGCCTGCTAACCTATTTGTTTCAAATAAAAATTTGTGACACAGAATGTTTTTTGCTAAAGTAAAATTTTTATTTAAATTAAATAAAAATTGTTTAAAACAAATAAGTCAGTATGTTATATAACATATATTTTTTTCTGGGTGTGCGATGTAGTAATAAAATATCTTCTTTTGAATAAATTAGATTTTTTTGGTATTCAATTATATTTTTCAAACTACCCCTCATTGTCCTAGTTTCCGTTTACATTGTTTCAGTATTGTATAATAATATAAATTAGTTTAAAAAATTTTCATTGTTTCCAGAATAAAAGTAATTCATTTAAATGTATATAGTTTCAAGAGAATTAACTTTTATATATAACTTGTATTAAAATTAAACTAAACCGAAATTGGGACAACGATAATGTACAATAAATAATAATAATAGTTTTAAACAATTAAATTATGTTACAATTGCATTCATTTCTCCCTAAAAACTGCAAACAAAAGCATTGGCACTACTTATTTACAACAAAATTTTTAATTTTGTATTTAATTTTTTAATCAACTATTTTTGACTAGAAATTTCTTAAATAATGAAACTGGAGAGTAACATTGTTAAAGAGTGAAATTATCTACATCTTATAGCGAACTTTTAAAGCGTTTTATTAAATTCAATGTCAGTTATCTTTCATTTTTATGTAGCTTTGCTAATTACATATTTAACTTTTTTAAGCTTTTTTATTTTTATGTTATTTTACACTAGCATATTAAAGTTAATTACGCTTTCAAGAACTTTGCTTTTAAGTAATTTTTCTTTAAACTATTCTCTCTCCTTAAAGTTATTTTATTTCAAAGCAGTTTCCTTTTAGCTACTTCATTTTGTTTTTTTGTATATGAGTTTCATATTTTTTGTTTGTTGTGAATGATTTATAAAACTTCAGAGACAAATTCAATCTCAATTTTCCTTATCAAATATCAAAACTCTCTTTGCCAATTAAGAAGCATAGAGATTCAATTTTTCTTTCAAGTGTACACAGTACACGTGTCAGTAAAAACGCTCAGATTTTGCTTTTAAAAAGTGTTTAAACCGGTAACGTAGATGAGTTTATTTGAACCTCAATATGACGATGAAGCACGAGACGCGTTTTTTTTCTCTCTCTCTCTCTCTCTCTCTCTCTTTTAAATGGGCAAACTTCCAGTAGCTTAATTTCTACAGTATGACTTTTACAAATAAAGTAATTGAATTTTAAAAATAAATGACATTTTATTTTTACAAATAAAATACAATTACTTTACGAATTTTGTTTAACACAAAGCAAAATATTTGAGTTGTTTCTTTCAATTTTAACGTTCCAACTAGATTTCAAAATGAATAACAATCAAATGAAATTATTTTCAATTATATTGTCACTATTTTTGTTAACTGTAGATTTATTGGTGAAATCAAATTTTTTCAAATTGTCTTCATCAGATTTAAATATTCTAGAACAAAGGTTTTTGTTTTATGGCAAATCAATATTTATAAAAGAACTATTAGCTGAAATAAAAAAGTTGACTTTCGGATGAAGACAATAAGAAATTTTGAAAATTTTAATCGGTTTTCATATACTGTCTTTTTTTAAAAAATTGAAATGAAATTTATAACTATTATTTTGCAGTTTGTGTTTTCAAACAAGCGCAACGGATTCTATGGTGCAGTAATAAATCACAATTTTGTGATAATTTGGTTAAAATATTTTCCACATAATTGACAATCAAATTAATGTTTGTTTATTGCAATTTTACGCAAGTAGTTTTTTTAAAATGATACTTTTTACGCAAAATTCTCGAGAATGAAAATCACATTCTAATGAATATTGAAAAACTCCTAAGAAATGTACAAGTTCATGTTATAGATATTACAAATAACGCGAAATATATGTACATTATAATACATCCAAATATTTTACTTCAAGCTCAATCTCTCTATAAAAATTTAAAAAAAAAATAAAAATTTAATATTTATTTTCTTTTTAAAAATAAAATAACCTATTACGATCTTTAATATCTTAAATATTGTGAGCTTGAATGGAAAATCCGGAACGTAAAACTTTACCTCGGAGATTCATACCGATTTTTTATGGCAGCTTGTGTAAAAAAAATGTATACACATAATAAATAAAATTGTAACATCAAAATTGAAAGTATATTAAGAAATAACATTAAAAAAAATCTTTAATTCTTGTTAGTAAAACTTTTTCATAAAAAAGATATATAAATCCTTTCAATTTTGACACTACAATCAAAATAAATAATTATATATTTTTTTACATATATTGTAAAAATTTTTTTATAGTCTCAAAAAGAAAACCATAAACATCTATTGACGTGATATTCTCACAAAATAAAATTGTACGGTCATTAAAATATTTAATTAGTAAAATCAATGAATGACAAATGTCAGGATATATAAATTTTATATAAATTAAATAAGAGATTCCAGGTGGGAGGGAAAAGTAATCGAATTGTGAAAGTTTCATAGGTGGAAACATTAATTCGAAAAACGTCAATGATTCTATTATATGATTATATATGTTAAAACTTATAGCAAGAGAAATTGTATTATTGCAAATATATATTCAAAATTCAGTTCATATATGAGAAAAAGAAAACTTTCAATGAGTCACACCCTTATAAAGACCCACCCTAGTTTAACCGTATTCAATGACGTCAAAACTAAGCCAATATGGCGAAAAATTTTTCCCAATTCCCTTCGAAAGCATTTTCACAGATTGAGGAATCTACATATAGCTCTGGTAATTTATACTTTTTATTTACTCTCCCGAGTACCTATTAATCTTTTGTTTTATAAAATATATATATAGAGTTTAATAAAGTGGATTGAATTAATTAATAAACGCTGATTGGCCTCAATAAATAAAACAGGAAAACATTCTTCATCTATATCAAATTTGCATTTTCCAATAAACAAATAGTCAAGAAAATAAAAAATATATACATATGTACGGTTTGCAATTTCAATGTTATTTTTTCTTTTCAGCTCTTAATTTATTTTCATTCTTGAAAAGCTTTTTCTCTTTTTTACATTTTCAAAATAATACCAAAAATTATAATAATTAATATTAACATTTAATTGCTTAATAATAATTATTAATTTACATCTACCCACATATTCATATTTAGTTAATTAACAATTATTAATTTATAATTAATTTGAAAAAGCCAAAATCTATTTAGAAAGCCAATGATAAAGTGTTTATTAATATATATAGTAAATCAGAATAAAAAAACTATTTATATTTGTGATCACGTTACTATAATAATAATAATTAATAATGTCGAATTTCGAAGTTACCATGATTGATGAAAACCCTAATCACAACAAATTCGTGAACTTGACAATAGGATAATAAATTGTATTATTACTACAGATAACAAAACAATAGATAATAAAAAATGACTAAACAATAAAAAGAAACATTCATTTTTTTCGCACTAAGTAATAGAATATAAATCTGTTTGTTTTTTTTTATTTAAAAAGACAAAACAGGAAACAAAGTTTTTTGAATGAAAATAAATTAAGAAACTATTTTTCTTTAATGACGTGTTAGTAAACTTTTTTCTTCTTCTTTTTTATAAATAGCAATTTTTGTGGGAAGTAAAACTGCGTAATAGGAACAAAAGGGGTAAAAACAATTTTATCACAACCCTCACCGAAAAACAATTTCTCTTGACGTCATGAGTGGAACGACTTATCTATTACAAAATATATAAATAAATACCTTTTACGCTTCTATCGCTCAAAGGTGTTCGACAAATGCTTCATGATTAGTATAATACTGTACATATAATTCTATTTTTATACTATAAAACACATGCGAGAATAAGTTGCAGTCATTCATGGAATGTAATTGAATATTTGATTTAAAAATCGATTTAAAAAAAATATATATTTGCAGGGTAGATATTAATTTTATTTTCTATCGTGATGAGAAGAACAATACGAATCATTGTATCGTTCATTGTCCTTGACAATGGCATTAAGAATACCAGGTTGTGCAAATAAGACTCACTTGCATCTAGTAGACACGACTGTCTATTACACTCACTATAGGTCGATATAGATAATTCCTATGATTTTATTTCGTCATCTCGATTTGAAATCTCAATTTTTTTTTAACATAAATTAACTCTAAAAATATATTTCCTGATTTTTTCTACCAATATAAAAAATTCATCGTTTTTTCATGTCAAGGATCATCTTTTTTTTATTTAAAGAAAAACTATACCTGATAATTTTAAACCTAAACAACATATTTTTGTCGCAATTGAAAGACTAGAAAAAAATGTATATTTATTCAAATATTGATTATTATAGAAACAATGAACAATATATAGCGTTAAGAAAAAAATTTCTATAAAAAGAACATTTCTATTGTGATAAAAAAGGTAACACTGTATTTTCTATATATAGAGAACTCATGCGAAACATAAAGCTGTCCTGAAAATATTCAATTGAAGAAATTTTTCAAGACTCGATTTAAACTCAATATTATAGTTGTTCAATATGTCACTCTCGAATGGCATAATGGATAAATATTGAAGCTCCTGGGGTCCCTGAACCTGGTATGAATCGAATTTTTTTTTCCTTTTATAATTGAATGATGTCGAGAATTTAATCTCTCGCAAGGCAAGACCGTTGTCCAGAGCAAAAATTCTCTCCACAAACAATGCGCTATCTCAAATTGGATCAATATCTACAAAAGTTTCGTGCCCATAAAAACTTCATCGATATACAAATATTGTTTATTTTATACATTCAAACAATAATGTAAAAAAATATAGATTTTATTTATTCTAACCTTGATATTTTTTCTAATAAAACAATTATTTTCAAAGTCGTTCCAATTTCCGAGGAACAATACAAAAAAATGCATGTTCTTTCATGTCTGTAAAATAAATTCGATTTACCTGATTGAAAATATTATTAAAGAAATTAAGTTTCAAGAAGAATTAAATCGGAGAGAAAAAAATGTTAATGTTTGGAAAACATAAACATGAAGTGTCGGAAACATTGTAATTGCGTAATAAAAATTGTGAATCATTTAAAGAATTAGTGAAAATGTAACGATTTAGTGAGGTAAGCTTGGAAGTTTTTATAAACATTTTGTTTTCATCATTACATCACGTGCAAAATGCATATTCATTTTATACGTATCGTTGAACGTGCGTAAATTGGGTTAATTAACTGAGCTACTCTAATGCGAAAATAGGCATTACTGTTACGTCGAATGCATTCATCGTCCAACTTTCAGTTTCGTTCGTATAACGTACATCAAACTTCATTGTCGTCAACTCTTCTATATTTAATTACTTTTTGATATGCAATAAACAGAGAGCGAGAAATCTAATCGTACAAAAACCAGAAACTTATTAAATAAGAGATAATTTATCTTTTGAAGTATTAACGATTTTTCTAAACATATTTCAAATAGAGTATCTTTTTCACTAACAAAAAGATAAATTGCACCGAAACTGATTTTTTAGATACGGTAATTATGATATGTTTACATAACATTGAAAATGGAAAAAAATTTACAAAATTAAAGAGAATTTTGAATATGTATACGAAATATTTGAACTAAATTACAAAACAACAATTGGCAAACGACCAATTGTCTTTTATGAAGACGACGACGACGAACAATTTGCTGACTGTCCATTGTTATAGCTGTTTTTAACAGCGAGTTTCAGATGATAAACTACGTACATATCGCATATACAACTGATGATTGACATGATTGCCAGCTAAATAGCACGTAACACGTGTATTAAAGCATATGGGGCATCTCTCCCAATTACAGGGTCTGATGAAGACTGTCCTCTTAAAAAAAACTCAGTTGACCTAAACCATCTTTTAATTAAAGAGCACAGAATTTCTATTTCTATTTTTATCGTCTTTAATCAGCAAAATTAAATATAAATTCTCAACCTAAAAATGTCTCCAAGATCAATAGATTGGTAAAAAAAAATCCACGAGGTAGAAATTAAATGAAAAACATCTTATAAATAATATTGTCCTATTTTAGGCCAAAAAATGGAGTAATTAGATAATTTACAAATTAGAATTAAATTTGAATTAGATTTGAAAAGTATCAGCAAAAAAATTTAACACAGTAAATTATTGAAAGAAAGCAGAATTTCGAGGGTCAAAAATCATTCCCCCTTCTCTCTTCAATTCCATTCATTCGCAAGAACTTTCGAGATTGGATTTTAATTAATCGCAGTTTCTGCGAAAACTAAACTCGAATATTTAACATCATTTTGCTAATGTTCCAAGAAACTGGTTGAATTTCCTTCACTGATTGAGTGTATTGACGCGATAAAATTCTTCATTAACTGCAGATTGCTATTTCGATAAAGTTAATTATTTCCGCTTAGTGACCTTCCCAATTCATCATATTTGAAATTATGGGATGTAATACTTTTTGTCAGTACACGAAAAATTGAACGACAAATTAAAAGCATACATACGTTACAGTAGATGATTAGTCAAGTTTATTTTTTACTTTGCACGTATCACCAAAAAATCAAGTGAATAAAACTTTTAAAATGTAACTTTAATAAGAAATAAAGAATATATAAATAAAAATCTTAACGGGAAAAAAACTACTGAATTGAAAGATAGAAATTTTTGTAAAAACAATTGTTAACGAAAAATCAGTCATTTCCGGTAAATGGACCCGCATTCAATTTCCTGTAAAGTATAATTAAGCAAATTACCAGTCAGAATAAAATATAAAAAGCTCTTTTATAAGGAGCAAGGGCATTGGTGAAAATGACCAATAATTAATCATGACTTTGAGAAAAATAACAATAAAACTATGTACTTGTTTTCAATACGTAACGCTCTATAGCTCTAAACTGCTGTTAGCAAAACGCTAGCAAAACTCGTTGTACAAGATCTCATTTAAAAGACTGCTTTGAATTGGTTACGTTTAAACAATGCACATCAATATATGGTTTTTGTGAAGCATTTAGAAAAATTTTCGCACTGGCAATAGTTTGTGACATCAGTCCGCATACCACTAGCTCGCTTAAATGAGTACTCTCGTTTTAAACAACACGCAACCGCACGAAAAATGGAAAATCGAATAAGCGAATCGATAAAGAGTTTCAAAATATATCTACTTATAAAATTCTACAAATGACGAAAAATACCGTAATGGTAAACTTTCATGAGCTTAGTTCACTTTATTATCTGTTAGGTAGAAAGATATTCAGAACAATCAACCATGTTTTACAATAGTATTATAAAAACAAATCTTTCTAAAAAGATTCACAATAAAAGAAGATTAAAATTCATCTACAGCAGTCAAGAGTCAAATGATCAAACAAATATGACGTAATCAAGACAATGTGTCCATCAACCTCTGTGAACATTCCTCTCTCTCTCGCGATCTGTCTACTTTCAAAGATACCTGACCCTGAATGAATTCTATTTTTTTCATCAATTAAAAATAATAAAAATTCCAAACTAACCGTTTTGTTTCCACCAAAAGATGATTATATATTTAGTGAAAAATGTTTATTGATTCACCTGAATAAATATTTATTTTTTAATTTATTTTTTTAAATAAACAATCAAAAAAGTGTTTGTTGAGTTATAGAATAAATCATTTAAGTATTTTCAATCATGAAAACATTAATCAACATCAATTGAGCGATCAGATTTCTCATGCGTGTAATTCGTGAATATTACGCTACGAAATTGTTCAATGGAATAAACGCATATAAATTTTGAAGGACATGTTCTTTTCAAAAAGAAACTAGAATTTAATTTCAAAAAGAAGAAAATAACACTTTACACGTTCCATTTACACACAATTCAATAATTATTTTCTGGCAACACTGTAAAAAATCTATTTTGCAAAAACGTTGATATATTTTTTATTTTCAAAATTATCACTGAAGTGTAATTTTCTTTTGTTAATTTTAAAAATTTATCCGAACTATAATCATAAAAAAAATGAAATATTAAAGTAATTTTTCTAAATAATTTAGAGTAAAAAATTTGATTAGAAATTTTGTTTTGTTTAATTTGCTACTCTAAACAAATGTGTAGAAAACTATTTTTAAAAAATACAGGATTCGCTAGTTCTGAACGTTCAAATGAACGAAATTTTTTACCAATATGAATATTTTCAAAAATTACTGATTGTTATAGAAAAAATTAAGTTGGTTTTTTTCAAACCTTAGGAAATAAAATTTGAATAAGAAATAAATTTCGTTCATTTGAGTTTTCAGAATAGAACATAAAATTAAGAGTAAACTTTTTAAGATTCCTCTAGTATGAGTTTTCATAGTAAGCTGGAAATATTTTGAAAAATGCCGAATTGAATAAGAACGAAGAAGCGAGTTTTTCAAAAAATAATTACGATAATTTTCTCTCAAATGGTTCAAAGTTAGAGAAAAAATGTTTAATTTGTGTCAACACAAAGTGAGGATTGAACATTCAATCCAGGTTAACCAATGACCTTCCTGACAAATTCGCACCGTGTGTATAAGCTCACTTGGTATTCATCTGTGTACCCAACGAGCTCACTATAGAGTGCCTAAAATAACCGGTAGAACCTAGAATTTCTAGATCCTATGTAGAATGAGTGCCAATTTTTGAATCTAAATCTAGTATTTTTCTTCCGACCGTTGTCCCTCACTCTTTTTTTTGTCTTTTGCTAGCCAAACACCTGTTCTTCAATTTAAAAAAAAAAAAAAATAAAATAACACAAGATAGAAGTAAATTACGACAGATTTTGAACAAGATTCAAAAGGCATATTTTATTTTATATGACAAGATCTATTATTATAAGAAACAAGGTAAAAAAGAAACGGACAATTAAAATTCTATTATAATAATGTTATTTTTTGAAAGAGAGTAAAATTTTTCGTTGTATTTCGGGCTCGATTATTATTTGTGTAAAACTTCATCGCGAAATTCATTATTTTTCTCATTCTCGCTAATTTTAAAAATTACTTAAAACTTTTCACATATGTTATATATGTTTACGCAGCTTGAAAATTGTTTTTCCTTTTCTTTAAATATTTTAATTCATAAAAATGTGAGAATTATACTGTGTATTCTATAGGTTTTTTTTTTCATTCATTGAGAATTATAATTTTTCTTATTAAATACAGTGAATGAACATTTAAATAGATTTTTCTTTATGAATCACGATACGATGATATTAAAAACGTTTAATATTTTTAAAATCATTATTCAAACGTATATTTATATTGCACTTTTACACATTTCAACTAAAAGTATATTGCTTTTTTTATAAAGATAACTTTGACTCTTTTGAAACATTACACACATATAGAATTTTATTTACATGACTCTAATAAAGTCTTTTGAAAATTTAACACAAATTATCATATTATATGTATCTATGGTATAGAATTATAAAAACAATGTATTAAATATTATTTACAATAATAAATAATTAACAAAAATATCCTACAAATTAAATTATTCACAAAATTGTCTATATTTGAAATAATTTCGATTTAGTTGAGAAGAATTTTTTATTTCAAATATCAAAATGGAAGTAAGAAATATTGTCGAAAATTGTCAACTGAATATTTGCAAAAAAAAATGAAATAGAAAAAAATTATTTAATTTAAAAAAATATATTTTAAAATCGTATCATATTTAATTATTTAATGCAATTAAAAATTTTCTTCACTCTAACTTTAAATAATACTTTTCCATAAAATGAGATTGTAAAAAATTTAACACCACGTGGGACAAGAATGTCAAAAATATGACAGTAGAAAGAAGAGTAATTTAATCTGAACTAGAAAAATTGTCTCTCCTAATGATTTTTACTGATGTCAAATAAATGACAACAAACTTGATAAACACTGACAAATGGAAATATTAAGACAACTTCATTTTTTCAATTTTCAATTTCTAATTTATATCATTAAGGTCATGTTATTCAGTGGTCACGTGCCCCATATACTTTACTATGGGGCACGTGACCACTGAATAACATGACCTTAAGTCTCAAAAAATCTGTATTCTAAAAAAATATTTAGAGGAACAAATTTTCGACAAGAAGACGAAATTTTCGCAAAATTCTTTCCCAGTAAAATTAGCAAATATTTCTAAATTTTTAGTTCTCAACTATTCTGTTAAAAATATGAAAATTCTTACTATTTCCATTCTCACGTGATTTTTCTTTTTCTAAGGAGACGTTTAGCTGAACTGAACTTTAAAAAAAAGTTTAAAAAAATAAAATTACTTTAGAAATAAAATAATTAAGAGGACCATTAAACATTTTCAATAGAAATTTAAGATATTTAAAATGACTTTTAAGAATCGAAAACTATTGCTGAATGACTATTCATTGTATTGATTTTAACAATACGATTGATTCTGCATCTAAAAAAAAACTTCTTCGAACATCTCTTTCGGAAATAATGCCTAATTTGGATCGTGATTAAACGAACATTTCTTTTTTCTTTAAATATAATCTTGAGGTAGGGAGAAAAATATCCTAGGGACAATTATTCTCTAAACTATCACACAGCATACGGGAGTTTTTTTTCAGACTCGCACATTATTTTTTTTTTTACTACAAGAACGCATGCTCATTCGCATCGGTCGTCTCGCATACGAAAAACCGAAGATACATCTGAAATGCGCAGCAACAAACGACAAACCTTACTGCACCTGACAATCCGTTGCATTTCGAACAACATCGAATGCCACATTCACGATTTCACTGATATGCTTCTTCCCTGCACTGCACTTGGCATCACTCGCAGAACAAATCAGAGCGATCGCCACGCACACTTTTTAATGTTTTTTTCCTGGTGCGATTTTTTTCTTTTTTTTTAATTATTAATATTATATTATTAAATAGCCAGTTTTTTTTTCTTTAATATATTATTATAATATTATTATGTTATTCTTGCAATCTTAAAAAGAACACTTCCCCTACAGGTTCAAGGCCTGAAGGGATTGACTCTCTCGTCGACGTTCAGGACTGCGATGGACATTTAGATTCTCGATTACTAAATTGCACTATGACAAATAAATTCACGACAACAGCACCATCCATATAAACTTATACCGAACTACGCGCCTCGTCGTAAAGGTACCACTCTCTTCTGAAAACGACGACGCTCCCTAGACTCGTAATGGCAAACGAATTCCGAGGTTTCCGATGTCTCCCCGCGTGCTTCGTTTTAAATGTTGAATAGTTACGGCGACTAGCTAGCGTTTAACGAACTTTATACATCGGCGAAACAAAGCAAAAAAGGGAGAAGGGGGGGGGGGGTGATGATCTTCTTTGCACAAATGAACCACCTATGGAAGTATCGGTTGTCATCAATAGCCGCTTCCCTCCTCGTTGATTCAATTTTGGGAATTCACTCCAATTTTGGATAAAAAATTTGGTAAATTTCAGGAAATTTTTTTGGCAGAAGGAACTCCTTTTGAATCTATGATCCTGGCATTGAATAATAATGATGATGATGATGATGATGATGATTATGTTGATGATAATGATAATGATGATAAACACCATTTGGGAGAGTAGATTCTTCCTGGTAAAAATAAGCCTTGAATTGTATACTCGTCGCTAGGAAACGAGATCTGGACGTCGACGCTCGTCTCCCCGCGGACATCCGATAGTCCGTAATGCGTCGCGATAGCGGTTTCTCCGCGTGCCAGAATCCATAATCGACAATCGGGTCGATTGTTCAGAACTCAGCAAACTCCTTGGCGCATTTTTCTGTTGAGGAAATTCTCAGAGCCTCCTCTTCGTAATCGTCGAAATTGCTAGTGTCACCGGGTCCCTTGCAACGCGGTATAAATGGAGCCTCGATCCTCTTCTGGAAGACAGCAATCCAATCGGTACTGGTGAACCATCTGTGACCTTTGATATCATTAACGCCGGCCTTTAAATTACCGTACCTCTTGGTGAGATCTACCTGCAATAGATTGCGCAATAGATCCTTGAGATCCGTACCGAAATGTGAGGGGAAACGGACCTTGCCACTGACGATTTTCTCATAGATCTGAATCGGTTGATCGGCAAAGAAAGGTGGATAGCCAGCGGCCATTTCATACACTAGAACACCCAACGCCCACCAGTCGACAGCCTTGTTATAACCCTTGCTGAGAATAATTTCAGGTGCAAGATACTCGGGCGTACCGCACAGGGTCCACGTCCTGCCTTTCACTCTCTTGGCGAAACCAAAGTCCGTGACCTTGAGGTAACCTTGGGAGTCTATAAGAAGATTCTCGGGCTTAAGATCTCTGTAGATAAGGTCCAGATAGTGGAGATATTCAAATGCTAATACAATCTGCGCTGCATAGAATCGTGAATGGGGTTCTGAAAAACGACCGACCTTTCTTAGATGACTGAACATTTCACCCCCTGGTACGTATTCGAGCACCATGTACAAATTCGAGTTGTCCTTAAAGTGAAATCGTAACGAAACGAGAAATGGAAAGCTAATAGCTTGGAGAATTCTCTTCTCATTAAGGGTATGCTCCACCTGTTTAAGTTTAACCACCTTCTGTTTGTCGAGTATTTTCATTGCATAATATTCCTTGGTGGGTTTGTGTTGCACTATCATGACCCTACCAAAAGAGCCCGTTCCCAAGGTCTTAATTCTCTCGAAATCATCAAGAGCAGCGGTGTTGGTGGGATTTTTCTTCCATTTCTCCTCAAATTCCTCTTTTGCCTGATCGAGGAACTCCTTGACGCTCTCTGCCGCGTCCACCTTCTTATTCGCAGTCGCGGCATTATTGCCCATTTTACCAGCCGCGCTCCAGCCTGCCAGGGCTCCACGCACGTCGAGTTTCTTCAGTGTTTCGTTTTTTTATTTTTTGCACTACCAAGGAGCTGTAGTAAATCGTTCACCAACTGGATTTACACCGTGCAACCTTGAATTCTTTTGTAGACAAAAAACTCCTTTTTTTAATCTTACTTGTCCTTGAGAAACACACAAGATAACCTTCCGTGTCTAAGGTATAAATAGGTCAATACAATACATTGTCTACAACCCGCGCCATATTTTAGCAGACAACTTACAACCCTTTAACAATCGCTAACCACCGTTTTCCTTTTTTTTTTGGTAATAAAATTTTCTCTCACTTCGAAGTAGTAACACTGCACTGGGAGTGACTCACTATTTTTTGCTTTTCTTTTCACAGTTTTACTCGGGGGATTCGCTAATTGTTCCTGAACGGTGTCAGGTACATATGTAGCCGTTCGTTGTATTTAAAACACGAGCGGACGAATCATTCGACACTATTGCACTATAAACCGAATTCACGAGTCACTTTTTTTACCTTCAACGCCCGATAACACCTATCCGCTGTCACTTTATTATCGTTGAGCGTTGAAATCGATCCGTCTAGTACAGCAGACGAGACAAATACCTCTCTCTCTAAGATGGCGGCACAACCTGGCCTGCTCCTCCCGGAATTTATACAAATGCGACAAATGGTAGAGGAGACGGACAGTGCTCTCTCCAGGAAGAGAAGGAGACTCGCGTTCACTCTCTGCCGCGCACCATGCACCGAGTAACGAGCCGAGTGAGAACGATCAGCGCAGACGTCAACAAGTACACAAGCAGAATGACAGCTCGAATTCAAAACAACACTATCATCATCCTTATTTATCTCTGTGACACAATATTTCAAAAGTTAATTTTAATACCAACAAATTCTTTTTATTTCTATTTTCTAATTCTCTTTTCTCTCTCAACTCACAAAATTATCTCAAAGTTGAATTTGTATTTTACCGCATGAGACGAATTGGAGTGTGCTGCTCCCTTTCCAAGCCATGACGAAAAGCTAACAATATGCTGAGAAACCGGTTGGTAAAAGTATATATCTAATCTTGCGCTGCGTTGTGCTGCCACTGAGACAATATTTCAACTACGAAAATAAAACTCGAAGATCAGGAAGACTGCTACTATTCAGCTGACGAATGAAAATATTTTCCTCTCTCATCGCTTTTTTTATTGTCTATTAGGACCTCTTATAGACCCTTAAATATCCTCCAAATATTTTTAAGTTACCTGTCGAATTAATGGAAAATTAATACAAGAACCTCCACTTCACTCCTTATAACTAACAAACTTCATCAATTGCTCCAAAATAATTTGAAATGATTTGTAAAAAATTTTAGTTCCCCACAGAATCTAAAATTGGAGCAATGTTGACATTGCTACAATATTGCCAATATTGATGCAACTTCGAATGCTGTGTGGTTTTTTTTTATTACTAAATGGGATAAACTACAAAAAGGGTGTTTATAATACTAAAATAAAAGTACTTTAATTTTAATAAAAAATTATTTCTTTTAGAAAAATATGAAGGTAGTTTTTTAATAATATATTGCTTTTTAAGAAGTAGATCTTCCTAATTTTATCACTGATTTAAAAACCACAATGAATTGGCACTGAAAAAAAATTTGCTTCAAATAATCAATTACTAGACTACTATCAAACAAATATTTATTTGTGGCAAATAATTAGTATTTAAATCATTAAAATGGTAATTACTCCAAATTACAAAATTATTGATCCGCACATGGTTTATTTGACTCCAATAACATATACCAAATGATCAAATAAATATTGATTTAGTAATACTGTTTTGTAAATGATTATTTGAACCAAATATATTTTCTTATCAAAAATATAGAAAATGTTTCTTTAAACATAAGATATTACCAGTCTTAGATCTGGATGCTGCAAAAATTTTATTTTCTTTTTCCCTGGTCAATTATTTTTAACAGAATTTTAGGAAATTCAAATTATTTCCAAAAATATCAATTAATAATTGTTCATAATATTTCAATTATCTTGAAAAAAATAGGAATAAAAAAAATAAAAAACTAATTATTCAGAGTATAAAATAAAAATTTTTCAAAACTTTAATTTAAAAAAAAATTAATCAGGATGTCTACTGAAAATATATATGACTTAAAATTCCAGGACATTTTCAGGTCAGATTTCTTATTTTTCCAGGACATTTATATATGTGTTATATTATTTCATATTACGATTAACATAATTTAAATTAACCTACTTGAACAAGAATATTTATTTTATTATAAAAAGAGTTAAAAAACTATATTGTAGATATCAGTTTCTTTAAACAAAAGAAAATTAAAATTATTTTTTAAATTTGAGTAAAATTTTTAAATTATTGAATATTTAAAAGCAAAATATGGAAAATTCAAGGACAAAAGTTCATAATCCAGGACATTTCAGGACATTTTTTCAAATTCCAAGAGATTTCCAGGAATACATTTGTTTATTTTTAATCAGGGCTCGAACCAGTGAAAGTATTTAAAAATACAGACTTTACGGACCAAAAATGAAAAATTACGGACCATTTACGGACCAATTGCTGACAAAAATATAACCAGTCAGCGTCAAATAAGAGAACATTTTACTTAAAACTATAAATTAAATTTTTCATAACTAAAAAACATGAAGATATCGATGATCGATTTCTTCATGTTTTATAATAAAAATAATTAAAGATGACCCAGTGATAAAATTATTATTTTCAAGAATTATTAACTAAAATTCTTCAATTAAATATATATTAGAAAATACAAACTTCAAATAATATAAAAAAAAAAATCCGCAATTAAACTTTTTCAAAAAAAATTAATTTAAAAAAATTGTTAGTTTAAGAAAAATAAAAATTTGAAAAATTCAAATTTTCAAAGATTTTAATCTGAAACCTTTTCAAAATTCAATTATTACTAAAAATTTATGCTCTGTTTTTAATATTCAATTATAATCTAAAATTTTAACTGAAATCCATTTTTAAATTAATTTTTATTAGAAAATTCAACCAGAATTCAATTATTTAAATACAAAAGTAAATTATTTATTGAATAATTGAATATTTCTTAAAAGAGGAGGAAGAATTCAATTAAAATTGTATTAAAATTAAAAATAATTTAAATTCTGCAATGAGTTTTATTATTTATCAAAATAATTGAATTCCTAATAAGAATTTTATTATTTACCAAAATAATTGAATCCCTGTGAAAATTTTATTATTTATGAAAATAATAGAATGATTGAGAAAAGATTTATAAAAAAATTTGTAAATAATAAAATTCCTGTGAAATTTTTATTATTTTTTGAAAATAATTAAAGGTTTGTGTAGAATTTTAGTAAATTTTCTTTTAAATAATTGAATTCTTTTGGAAAATTTTATTAGAATAGTATATAAATATACCTATTAAAAATCATTGAATTGAGGAAAATTTTTGAAAATAATTGAAATTTTGCCAAGAATTTTATTAAAATTTTTGAAAATAATTGAATTTCGGAGAAGAATTTAATTATTTTTAAAAATAATTAAAATTTTGACGAGAATTCAAAAAAATTTTTGAACATAATTGAATTTTTGGCAAGATTTTTATTACTTTTAAAAGTAATATTGAATTCCTACAATCATTTTGCAATTTCTCTAAAATTATCCAAATTATATCGTACAATTTACGGACTTTAGAGACCGTTTTTTAAAAAAACGGACTTTTACGATAAAAAATATTTTTAAAATATGATAAAATAAGATTTGAAAAATTAATTTTTTCATTCGCCAATTTTTTTTAATACAAAAACTTTAGTAGTTTCTACAAAATTACGCATGAAAATTCAAAAAGGGTCGAAGTATTTTCGAATATGTAGATTTTTTTTTTCTACTTAATTTTCTCTAAAAATTACTAAAACAATTTTAAAGAATTAAAGTTGAAAGAAGTTAACAATTTTTCCGAATCAATCTCACAAATAAATAAAATCTCTTAAATAAATCTCTTGATAACCTCATGGGTTTCATAAATATCGACAGCACAGCTGCCCTTTGATAATTTTGAAATTATTAATTAATTTCGAAAATATTTTTCAGATTAAGCAGGTTTTTGTATTAGGGCAGCTGTGCTGTCGATACCCATGAGCTTATCAAGAGATTTATTTAAGAGATTTTATTTATTTGTGAGATTGATTCGGAAAAATTGTTAACTTCTTTCAACTTTAATATTTAATTACCGAATGATAAATTCATTTCCTTCAATGTTAAAGAATATTTAAAATATTTTATTGATGTAGTTAAAAATATCGGTGAACTTCTCACTTAAGAACATGTTATTCAGTGATCACGTGTTGTAATAGTAAAGTATATGGGACGCGTGACCACTAAATAACATTACCTTAATTATATAAATTATAAAATAAATTTAATTATTTTCTAAAATAAGAAAAAAATGTATTGCTTCAAATTTTAGTGTGATTATGAAAATATTTTAAAGCGAAAACATTTCAAAGGAAAATTAAAGGTTTTCAAGTTTTTTAAAAAAATATTGTTTGAACAATTAGAACTAGAATTTTTATAATAATTCTAGAAATTTGATATTTTTTGCAGTGTTTTTGATAAAATTCCATGACGATTTCCCTAACCTGTGATAACTCTATAGCTTTAAAGCACGTGAATTTATAAAAAAAAATGAACTCTTCATTTTTCTGACAGAAAAATTGATTCTATTCTATTCAAATAATTGCTTCGTGTTTCTTTTCCCGAATGTTTAAATATGTAAAAAAAAATGTCTATTTCAATTTCAATATATGAAATGTAAAACAGAATTTCACAAGAATAGTAATTCGAGAAACATATTTTAATAAATAGCATTCTCGAGAATATATTTTAAGAACACAATACGGAATTAATGGTTGTATATCAAAAGAAGAAAAAATTTCAGCTTGAGATAATTTAGCTTCTCATCGGTCCAAGCTGAATAAATAATAATTTCCAAAAGCTTATAAAAAAATTCTACAATATTCAAAATATGTTTAAAATATAAATTTTATTCTTTGAAAAAGATGATAACTTTGTCAAAATCTTAAAATAAACATGATGCCAACGGTAAAATGCAATTTTCTCAATATTTCTAAAGTATTAAATCTTTTGTTAAATGTCATTCTCTAAATCAAACGTGTATTAACAGTAAAATTTTATTAAATATCTACACTTATGAAAAACAATATTTAGATTTTCAATAATGTGTAAATATTTCGTCACATTATTTCCATCAAAACTAATATATAAAACACACGTGTTTTATTATTAAACTATTCAGGAATATTTGGAGCAGCTAACTATATTTCAAAAATTTTCTATTTATAATATTGAATTAAATTTCAGAAATTCGACAAAGCACTTGAACTATATTGGCATTTCTCTTAAAAATTCAATAACAAAAATTTTCCATTTCCTTGAAAAGAAAAATTACTCTCAAAATCTAAATCATGAAAAGTTATAGTAGTAAAAAGTCGTCCACTAATTTTAATTTAACATGAAATTTCATTAATTTTTCTTAAAAGAAAATTTATTATTTTTAATTTTAGTAAAAAATAAATGAGGCTGAAGTCCGCAACGCTGAGCATTTTTTTGCACGCAATCAAAAAGAAACGAGCAATTTTTTAAAAACATTTTACGTTAAAAATATACACTGAAAATTTTTTAATTCCCTAAGTGAATAAAAAAAATATAATTAGTGACATTTTCATTTTTAAAAAGCCCAAATAATAAAAGCGTCGACACTCAGAAAATTACGAAAAACAAGAAAATTTCTACATATACGTTTCTTGTAATAAAAATTATTATCCACTAATTCTATGACTTTTATAAAATCTAACATTTTTACAGGCCTCGGATAGACTTTAACGTGAAAAAAATCGCTTTAGTCAATTGAATATTCGAAAAAAATTTCTAAATTCAATTATTTAAAAATTAAATAATTTTGTTAAATAAAAAATTTAAATACTTGTTACCATTTATTTTTGCTCAGGAATTTAAATAATTTAAGAAACTTTAACTTCAAACATTCTGATAGTCAACTACTTCTAAAAATTAAAACTGCAATCCTTCCAAAATTTAATTATTTACAAGAACTTTTAACTAAACTTCTTTTTACTGAATCAATTATTTTAAAAATTTCTTCCGTAAGTTTTTTAAGAATTCAATTATTTAAATACAAAAGTTCAATTTTATATATAATAATTGTAACTGCAACACCTCATACTTTCTCTTTAAAATTGTAAAAGTAAATAATTATTGAAAATATGCAACCGAAAATATTGAAAATAATTAAATAAGTTTTAAGTGATAAAAGATTTTTTAGTTATATACAATTAAAAAAGGAAAAATAATTGAAATTTAGTAAAATGTTTTGACAATAATTGAATTCTTTAAAAGAAATTTTGAAAAATATTAAACAATATGATGAATAATCAAGTTTTTGAAGAATTTTAATAGCAATAATTTTCGGACAATTTAAAAAACTAATTAGTTTTTTGGTGAATTCTAAAAAATATAATTTTTTAAGCAATTTTAATGTAATTATCTTATGTAGATAATATGTTTAATTTTCGGAATTATGTAATTGAAAATATTGAAAATAATTGAATTTAAAAAAAAATTATAATAAAAAATTTCTAATTCTTTGATAATTTTGATTATAATTTTTAAAAATTCAATCATTCTTAAAATTTGCAATTAAAATTGTTTAAAAATTGTTTTTCCAAAAATTTTAATGAAATACATAAAAAAAATCAATTATTTTCAATAAAATTTCACAAAATTTCAATTATCTGAAGCGTGTTTTTATTTTAACTTAAATTTTGTCCGAATCTCTGAAAATGTTTTAAATAAAATTACATGCACTCAAAAACAAGATATACATATTTGACTCAGAGTCGAAGTATTAATTTTTGTTTGTTTCAAAGAAATTTTTTTTCAAATAAAAATTTTATTTAAAACAAATAAATAATTTAATAAGCTCTGAGACAAATATTATACTTCTATTTAACTCAAAAAAATTATATTTAATTCAAATAAAATTTCTCTCTCAGCGTGTATTTTTTTCATTAAATGCGCGGAAATTTTTTTGAATTTTAATCAGTTTTTCAAAAAAAAATACCTTGAAAGAAAATATCCATTTTCACAGGTAAATTTTTCAAGAGACATATTTTACTGTTCATTAGAAAAAATTGAATGTAAATTTAAGACGCAAATCAACATTTTCTTTTATCCCTGAAAACAATTATTGAAAAATGAATCTACATGTACTTGGGAAAGATAATAATGTGTCGCGTGCTTGATAATCGAAAATAACCGGCCGGAAACCTGCACATGTGCTAGACATGCGCTCTTTGTCACGTAAAGGAAGATGGCGTGAAAATTCAGGTTTGAGTATAGCACCTGGATGCGTCGAGCGTTCTTCCATATATCGATTCAAAGACCTGAGAGTACATGAAGCACTACAAACCAATTTCTTAAAAGGCTACGTAACGACTTTTCGTTATAAAATATACATTTTCCCTCAATACAAATAAAAAAAGATGAATGACATAACATTCCAATATTATAGAAGACTCTCAAACATTAATTATATTTTTTCGAGAAGAAAAAAAAGAATGAAGTAATCTCTCCATATCTCGAACACAACATTTATAAATAAAAAGAAGGGGCGATATGCAAATCATGAAATATTCAACTTTTTACTTCCCATCATTCTTTCTAAGGCTCGTATAAGATTTGATTCCATAAAATCATGAAATAGTCACTCACTTTCCACATTAAGGAATATTCATTCAAACTATTGCTAGTTTTACTATTTTTATAAATTAAAAAATTAAAGAGTAAATGGAAAACAATTTATAAAAAAATTTTTGCTAAATTTAATAAAAATAGAATCGAATTGCATTTATAAATTTTGAAAAATAAAATTATTGCTCGGGTCATGAAAATTTTCTCTCAGAGCAATTTTTATTTCGAGTCAAAAAATAAATCTTGTTTATGACCTATATTAGTAAATAATTTAGTAAAAGATCCCAATAAAGGAAAATTTACACAAATGTAAAATATTCGCACTTTAATTCTTCAATTTATAATTTTAAAAATAAACCTTTTTACCAAAATTATAAAATTTATTTCTAGTTTTCCATTTCTTTCGATATTTCTAAAAATTATTTTTTCTTTTTTATAGAAAATATTTCTAATTGAAAAAATAAAAAAAGGACAAAATTTACAAAATACACTGTGTGTTGAATTAAAAATTGGAAAAATCACACATACACTGAGATACTCTGTTATTTATTTATTTTTTTTTTAATTGTAAATGTGTAATAATTTGTGTATAAGTGAGTGAATATTTCACAGTCGACTGATATGTCGACTAGCTATTTCTAAACTGAAACAAACTCTTGAATGAATTTAGTGCAATGCATCACGAGTTCAAGATGAGCACTACTGATGTACAAGTGTGTGTTAAAGAGCTCACAGTGAAATCTTTTTGCGGCCATCGCATTCGCCAGTCGACCTTCTTCTGGAAAGTTACAGACTATTTCTGTACGCATCTATACCAACCTGACCTGGAGTTTCGTTCTTTTTCCGTTTGAGTTTTCTGCTACGTGAACTTTTATATATATATAGGAGAAATGAGAAAGAAAATCCCAACGATTGTCGTCAATTCACGGACTGATTCTCACAATATAAAAAAATGTTCCAGAGTTTCGATTCCTTTCGATGACGTTACAAGCGAAAATTGATTTACGACCCAAGAAAACTTTTTCCGAACTCCTTTTTTTTTATTTCTTTTTCAAAATTCTTCATTTTTTTTCTTTTTTTGCAAACTGCAATATTCATTTCTTGAATACTTTCATTGAGAGTTGACTATAAGTCTAGACACTTTGTTTAACCGGTTTAACACGTGATGAAATGAAAGTTTATCTGACTGAGACACTTTCATATTCTGCCTATTGTATCAGCGAAAGATATATAAATCTTTGACGACAGCTTTGTGGGTTTCAAGGAAAAATGATGAATTTTCAACTTCCTTCTATACAACTCAATTCCAGCGAATTTTGATCATTCTAAAATTGTTCACAACTCTCTTACAATAATCTGCAAAAACAAAAAAAGAAATAGAATTCAAGAAAGTAAAAAAAGAAAATATATTAGAAATAATGAAATAATATTTTTGAGTCGAAAAACAATTTTATCGTCTTGAAAGTGCAACGTTTTATTTTCACGCGCACAGCAAATGAAAATTCAAAATCATTTTTAACGTATTCAAACTGAGCTGAGGTTGTAGAATCTTATGTTTCACAGTTCAGAAGAGATAAGAGAAAGGGCCGAAGAACTCCTCGTCAGCGAACCGACGAGCACTTCCTTTCGAATGTCGCACATTGTAACCGAAAACAACCTGTCTTTCTTTATTCATAATTTCTTTAATAAAACAAACGATCTTCTGAATAATATTGTCGTTTCTATTGTCGCTACATAATTACTCTCAAGTTGAAAATAAACATTTTTTCTTTAAAAGTTAAAAAATAAATTATATTCCTGAATTTGCACGCAAAAAAATATGATATAAAGAAAGTAAATAAATTTTATTTTTTCATTTAAAAGAAAAATTTCTTTGATTTAAATTTTTTTGAAAATAATTTGGAATTAAAAACGTTTATTAATTCAGTTTTTTTCCTTCGTTTTCTTGTTTGCAAAAGAATTTATTTATTCAGAGGATAAAGTTTCTCTGGGTGCAATTTAACTTCTTTCGAAAAAAAAAATACATTAATGGAAAAGTATTTCTTTGTAAAATATAATAGATAATTAGGTATTAAAAAAAACTGAATTATAAATTTTAGTACTTCATAAGAAATTTTAAATGTTAATAAGAAAAAATATATAAAATTTACTGTCTAAATTATAGAATTAGTAAAAATGTTTACTAATTTGAATTAGTGAATTTTACTAATAAATTACACTACCGGTCAAATCTGAGAGACCGCACCCATTTTCAGATGATTGAAAAACATTTTAAAAGAAACATAAAATGTATGGAAACTAAAATTTTTTTCTTTTATTTTATTTTATTTCGACATTTTTAAAAAATCGTCATTTTCAATGTTTTACAAAAATTTGAATAACTTCTAAAATAATGGGCGCTTTTCAATTATCTTAGGCTTATTTTAAAGGTCATTTGTTACACTATAATAATTACTTATAGGTTTTAACGTGTAATTTTTTCCTTAGAAAATGCAGGCCATCAATCTTGGACCAAAAAAGTTCAAAAAATTTGGAACATTAATATTAACAGAAAAATAATTTTTAAAATTCAAACGTATTTTTTTTATTAAATTTTCTTGAAAAATCTACACTATATGATGTTTTATATATTTTCTAGAATAGTTTTTAGTACAAAAAAATTGTTCCAAATTTTTTGAATTTTTTTGGTACAAGTTTGACAGCCTGCATTTTCTAAGAAAATAATTACACGTTAATGCCTATAAGTAATTCTTATAGTGTAGCAAATGACCTTTAAAATAAGCCTCAGATCATTAAAAAGCGTTCATTATTTTAGAAGTTATTCAAATTTTTGTAAAACATTGAAAATGACGATTTTTTAAAAATATCTAAATGAATTATTGGCCAAACGACTTCTGAAATATCTTGTTCTTTTCCAAATTTTATCATCTATCAAAAAATGAACAGAAAAAAATTTTAGTTTCAATAAATCTTATGTTTTAAAACGTTTTTCATTCGCCTGAAAATGGGTGGTCTCTCAATTTTGACCGGTAGTGTAGTAGAAATTATTTTTTACATAATTATTAATTATTATTGTCTATATTTTCAAAAATTGTAATATAATTCTTTTCAAGAATTAAATTTTCAATTCTCAATAATTTTTTTTTATAAATTGAATTATTTTCAATTAAATTTCAAGAAAGAATTCAATATTTTATTCTTAATTCGTTAAAAAATTTTCCAAAAGGATTAAATTATTTAAAAAAATTTTAAGAAATCCTTTAAAACAATTCAATTATTTTTATAAATAGTAAAATTCTTAGCAAAAATTCAATTATTTTTAATACAATTTTAATAAATCATTCGAAATAATTCAATTATTTTTATAATCAGTAAAATTCATCGCAAAAATGAAATTAATTTTTATAAATAATAAAATTCTTCTCAGGAAATCAATTATTTTCAATACAATTTTAATAAATTTCAATAATCAAATATTTAATCATAATTATTAACAGACACGATTATTTTAAAAAGTTGAAATAAATCTTTGTTTAATTCAATTATTTTAAAAATTTTCAATTAAGTAATAAAATACTTCGAAAGAATTTAATTATTCAATACATTAATTTTAAAATTGAAAATATTTAAAAAGAAAAATTATTTTAAAAAGTTAGGAAACAAAAAAGCAAACAACTAACTTCAAACTGCGAACAGTTTACCGGAATACAACGATTATTATTAATATAGAATATTAGTAAAATTTACTAATTCAAAAGCAAATAATTAGTAGAAATTACTATTTATTAGTAACATTTACTAATTTAAAAGCAAAAAAATCAGTCACTAATTCAAATTAGGAAACATTTTTACTAATTCAAATTTAGAGAGTAGAAAAATTTAAAGAAGCGAGACATTTGGGAAGCGACAAACTTGAAATAGAAGGGAAAAGTATTACTAAAAATAAAAATTTGCCACTTGTCAATAAATTGAATCTAAAAATCGACAATTAATGCGAAACAGAGAAAAAAACTTTTTGTTTTAACAGCTGAAGAAACATTTCATTTCCTTCACTTAATCATGCGACGAAATCGCAACCAATAATCACGACAATAATTTTCACTGAGTGAGAGGGAGAGAAGTGTGTGTTCTATTCCTGGGCGTACGGGAAAATAAAAAAAAAAACTGAGTCAGGACATCTGCCTTTGAGGTCCTGGCTATATGACCGCTCTTCCACCTGCACTGTATTTAGCAGCTGTTTCGGAAAACGAATTATCTCAAACACGTGCGATGGGCCTGCCGATGCTTTTACACGAAAGACATTTTCAATTCTTTTGGTTGAAACCCGACATGACGCTCCTTTTCCAAACCATCGTCAAGTTTATATATATACAAATAAAATCCACTGTCTGAAAAAAATTCAGAGAAGAATGAGTAATAAAAGCGAAAGATTAAAAACATAATATGTAAAATGAATTTCGAAAACATTTTATGTGATTTCGTCGAAAACAAAAATATAACTAAAATAGAATACGAGACTAAAGTCGGCGATAAGTTTTAATCAAATAAATGTTAACTGGCTATGCTTCTGTATCAGTCAACAAATATTTTCCGAAAACTCCTAATTAAACTAAAATTATATTCCAATAAAAAGTTATTACATTAATTTCTAGTTTTTGAAAATAGAAAAATTGAAAATAATACTCGATAAGCTCGAATAAAAATTCTCTACTAAAAGAATTTTTTCGATACTTATAGAAATTATTGGAAATAAAAAAATACATATGTCTGTATATTGAATTGAAGTGTGAAATATTGTAATTTCCATAAATATAAAAGGTTTACGTCAATATGTACACAAAACTATTTTTAACGCCGAAGGTTGTAAGCTCCTGTATTCCAGTGCAATCTTATCAAAAACGATTCATGAGATTGTTTAATCTTTACGACTTTGAAGAAATTTTTTGTCTCGTTTGTATATATTATATAGTATATATACTTGAAATAATTATAAATTCTTGTATACATTTTTTTCTACTTCTTTTTTTTTGACTCAAGAAGTTCAAGTGTAACGCGCAGGAAGGCAAATATTATCACCATTAACTGATGTGTCTTTGGCAAAAGTACGTTTGTCGGTTCATCGTAAAAATAATACTTTACATCATTGTAGCCGTGGTTAATACAAAAACAAAGAGAAAAATTTTTCTCAGATAAAACATATTCGAGAGAGTATTTTTTTTACAAGAAAAGCTAGTTATTTGAGGAGAAAAAAGCAAAAAAAAAAACAATATTTAACCCCTTCGCTGTTTGGAAAAATATTCATTTTATTGCCCCAAAATGTCCATCAAAATCTTTTAAATTGTTATATTACTTAAAAATAATAAACAATTATTTATTTATTACTTTTTCTAGCATCATTGATACCTATAGTATGTGAATAATGATATAAAAGAATTTATTTTATTATTTAAATAACAAATTTCTATATTTTGCTAAAACTTTCACGACCCAACGTTGGGTCGCAAACTGTCTGGGCCAACTTTTTTCACGACCCAACGTTGGGTCGCAAACAGGCAACGGGTTAAAATAATAGGAAATTAAAATAAAAGTTTTTATATTGTTTCTAAATTTCAAAAACTGGCTATTCTTGTGATTTAGAGATTAAATAGAAATTCTTTTTAGTTTGATTAGATATTGAATGACGAACTGTGAAGTGTCCCACTTTCATATTAATAAGTATTAAAATTATCACTGCTAATTTTCTTAGTCTTGCTTCTTGGGATAATTTCTATATTTTTCAGATACTATTCGAGTTTATTTTCACATAATTGTTTCATACTTTTGCATTGTGAAATAATTATATTTATTTTCGCATTTACTTTGATTATTTCTAAAATAAAACTTGTTGAAAATTTTCTGCTTTGGCACTTTTCTCCTAAACTGTAAAATTCTTTAGCAAAATTAATAAATTATTTCTCTCTTTTAAAAAAAGGTCTATTTAATAACGGAAGATATAAATAAATTAAATGAAAATGATTGTGCTACTTGTGCAGAATTAATTTAATTTATTAATTAATTAAATTTAATAATTACCATTATTTTTCGTATTATTCCGTATTATTAAATTGAATTCTACTAATTCGATTAACTTATATAATCATCATTTCATTTAAATATATTCAAATTATTCGACCTAATTATCATCTTTTTCGAAACAAAAATATATTTTGATAATTTTAATTTCAGATAAATTTATTAATTTCAATTGAATTTGTATTTCGTTTTAGAACTAGAAAACTAGACTACCTATTAGTATTTCAGGTTTCACACTCAGTAATAAATTTAAAAAATGTAACAAAAAGTAGCTTTAAGAGTGAAAAAAGTAGTGAAAAAGTAGCTATCGAAAAATTAAATTTGACGACTAAAAAACTTGTTTTAGTCGATTCACAAAAATTTTAAATAATTTTAATGTAAAAGCTTTTTAAAATTGAACTACATACTTCTAAAAATTACATCTGTAATTCTTGCAAAGTTCAATTTTTTTTCGAATTTTCAAATAAAATTATTCAATACTTCAATGGTTTTTTTGAATAATAGTAAATCAATAATATTTTAACATAAGTATTTAAATACTTTTTCAGTTTTACAATATAAATTTAAATTTTCAAAAAATAAATCTTTTAAATTATTCCTAAAAATTCATATTTTTATCATCTTCGAAGAATTGTAATAATCTTTTTAAAAATAATTACATTTTTCGAGAGATATATTTGAAATTGTTTTAAAAATAATTGTAATCTCGCGAAGAATTTTATTAGGTATTTATGAAAATAACTGAATTCCTGTGGAAAAATTTGATAATTTGTAAAAATAAATGAATTCTTGCAAAGAATTTTATAAAAAAATTTTGAAATAATTGAATTTTTGTTTGAAATCATTTCATTATAAAACTTAAAAGAATAATTTAATTAAAACTTTGTTAAAAATAATTGAATTCTTGGGATGAATTTTATTATTTATGAAAATAATGTAATTCTTTAAACAAATATTATCAAAATTTTTTGAAATAATTAACTTCTTTCAAAGAATTTTATTAAAATTTTGCAAATAATTGATTCCTTTTCAAAAATTTTCTTACAAATTGTATTTTTAATATAATTGAACTCATGTGGAAATTTTATTATTAATAATATTAATTGAATTTTTTGCGAAGGATTTCATTAAAACTTTTTTTAAAGAATTAAATTCTTTTGAGAAATTTTCATTAAAATGGTAGATTTTGAAATTAATTGAATTTCAGCAAAGAATTTTCATATTTTTGAGAATAATTGAATTCTTGTGACTTAATTTCTTAAAATTCTTGAAATTAAGTGAATTGTTTCAAAAACTTTTATTAACATTTTTTGAATTGTTTCTAAGAGGAATTTTGGCAAAATTTTTGAGAATAATTTTTTATTTCTTTTAGCGGATTTAAATTAGTGCAAATATTAAAGAAAAAAAATAGGAGAAAGTAGCTTTTAGTGTCATAAATTGAAAAAAAGTATCCAAATAGTAGTTAATTGTAAAAAAAAGTAGTTAATAGTAGGTTTTAGTAGATGAGTGAGAAGACTGGCATTTAAACTTCGCTCTCAATCGGAAATTAAAAATTACTAATTCCAATTTTCAAATTTATTCAGAAATGCAGGATTAAACTTAATTATCTTCATAGAGTTTCTCGTTGAAAAATTTAATTATTTTTAAAATATGAAATAAAAAAAATATACTCCGCTTTACATTCAGAAAAAAATGACTTGATTCTAATTTAATTTTGCAAAAAAAAGTAACTGAATTTAATTTAATTTTCATTTCACAATTGAATAGAAATACTAAATTTCAATTGACAAAAATTATTTCACGTGCGGGAATAAAGAATAGTGAGAATAAAACATGAGTTTCATTTCTGAAAAGAAAAAACATTTCGGTTTTACCTCTTTTTTTTTCTTTGAATAAATAATTAAATGACCCTTATCCCTTGACATTAAAATTTATAATTTTTTTTTCAAACTTCAACTTGTCTGAACTTGTCATTGGGATTATTTTTTTTTCCTGTTATAAATATAGTTCAGTATCGATCTATCAACGCAAAGCGGTCGCATGCGCACCTCTTTTTTTTGTCTTTATTCTTCAAACGGCTTTCAAATCATTCAAGACATAATTTACGGCTATCGTTAATTTTCTATTGTTTGTTTAATGAATTATAAATGCATAAAGTATATAGAAATAAAAATAATCATAATAATAGTAAACAATATTTATAAGTTAATTATTGAAAAATTGCGGTGGAATAATTTGAATGCATTACAAATTGTCAATCAATTTGGTCCAAGTTGATATTTAATAAATAATAATAATAATAATAATTAAAATAGTGATATACTTCAGAAGGATGAAATAGACAAAACATTGTTTGCCATGGGATAAATTTGCAAATTTATATACTTAATTCTCGAAAACTGCGTCTCTGATGTATAAACAAAAAAAAACGAAATTATGTACCTTCATATAAAAGTGCATCCTGCAACATGGAAACATGGAAGTTGATTGTGACCACCCGGTAGCGGCCTCATTCTACCTTTTAATACACACCGGAAATGAGGCTGCGAAGAAACTTCTAGAACTTTTCATGTGCCGGCTTTTCTCCCTCTTATTGATACACCTCGAATCCAAATAATGCACCCACAAGAACCTTTTAACAACAACAAAAATAGAAAGTAATTCGAAACAATAGAAAATCACTCTGCTTAAATTCTCCCTAAAGAATAAAAATCACTGACAATGTATATTAAACAAAATTCTATTATTTCTAAACAATAAATAATAAACAGAAGAAAATTTTGAGGTTACCTCTTATTACTTGACAATTTTCTCTGTTCAATGAAATGTTGTTCACAGATAAATAGATGAAACTCGATCTCTTACAGTGGAGACAATCCAATTATTACGACAATAAAGAGAATGCATTCAATTAATTAATAATCACTTTTTCACGACAAAAGACGTTTGAGATAAAAACGTGCAAAAACTTGTCCCCTGAATAAATGAACGTTCCATTTTTCTAGAGGCCAATGCAGCCAATCAAACTTCTCGAAAATCAATGGTACGTTCCCCGGGAAAAAAGACATTTTTCAAATTTCTAAAAATATTTTGATTAAAATATTCTATTCTTTCTATAATTGATTAATTAGAATCATTCTAAAAATCGTATTATTAGAATAGAAGTTTATGTGGGTGGTGTATAAATTGAATTTTTACTGCGTTTCGCTTAAATTAATGGAAAATTTTGTGAAGGTCTTGTCGGCCATTTTGAATTGATGCGACATCAGAGACACCTATGAAATAGCGGGAAAGCGGAAGGTTTGAAGGCCGCCGGCCGGGCCGGGGGATTCGGGCGAATCAACGAGCCTGCCGAGGAGAGTTCTGCCATTTGCGCGTCGGTACGCAACAGTAGTGTTACAAGAGTTCTCTCGTGTGCTTCATTCACAGTGTGAAAAATAATTTTCAGTGTATTTATCTACAAGTGCTTCCGTTTTAATTAACATCAAATCTATCACAATGGCCGATGTTGAAGCAAAGTGAGTAATTAAGTGTTCTGTGATGGATATTAATTGTTTTATTAGAAAAAAAAACTTTTGTTGGCTGCTTGCCTCGAGGTAACTCCACGCTAGTCACGCGCGACCCGCGTCTCTTTATTTTCCGTGTTTTTCCATTGTTTCTCAGCATTCGAGATTATTAATCTTCACTTTTTATGTTATTCTAATTTATTTTTATCACAAATCCGTTAATGATTATTGCTCGTTTAGAGAATTTCGTGAAAAAAGTGGTGGGGGAACCACGCCGTGCGCATTCTGATTTTCTACATTTATCTCGCTTTTCTCATTAAATTCGCGACAAAACGTTAATTTTGGTTGATTTCATATTTTTCCAACAGTCGAATTTTTGTATTTTTTACCAAGTTTGTCGAATTCAGTATATCGGGGACTTTTCCCGGTTTTTTTATAAGAATAGTGGTGCGTGGGAGAGAGAAAGATATGGCTAGGGGGGGTAGGGAGAGAATTAAAGTAGAGAAAAGGTACGCCGATCGCGTGCGCGGCATTTCACTTTTTCTTTCAAGTTTTATTATCAATATTATTATATTTAATAAACAAATAGAAGAATATTAATTATTAACGTGTCCGGTTTTTGATAGAATATTCATTTTTTTTCTTAGAAACAAAAAATGATGGAAAGTAGTGTTTAAATCGATTTTTTTTAATTAATTGTTTAAGTAAATAAGCACGTGAATGTAATTTCGTTGATTTTTCGATTTTGAGATGGACTGTACGTTGAATTGAAAGAGCTGTCGGCGTATCGATCTGCTCTCTCACTGATTCGTTGAACTGATGACAATAAGGAAATATGTCCCAAGTATTAGTTTTATTTTACGGTTACTGAAATATGTATTGCGCATTCGAATAGGCATTTATTAAAAGGTAAAATGAGGCGCAAACAGGTCTATTCACGTCTTTCTGCAATTTTACCGCGCCAAAGCAAAAGTGGTTTTCAGGGCAAAGGTGGGTAAGGGGAAATGTGTTAGTTCTTGGGAAAGCCACATGAAGCGCTACTGAGGGCGTCTATCTCTATTTCTTTCTACTATATGTGTGTCCTCCTTCCGCTTCAGTGAACTCAATTCTCCCATCCATGATATTCACAAACACAACGAAATTAAATTTGTAGTCGTGAGAGTTTATAGCAATACTCTCTCTCTCTCTCTCTCTCTCTCCCTCTAAGTTTACTTGATGGAGAGAGAGAGGGGGAAAACCGAGATGTAAAGGTGTTAAATCTCATTATAATAACATATACATGAATTAAAACTTCTTTTTAAATGAATAATTTATATAAAACTTGTTAAATAATGCTTTATATTTAAATAATTAATTTCTTTACCCCATGCATTTTATTGATTAATATTTAAATTTAAAGTAATTACGTTTGATTGCTTTTTACCCGTGTTTAATTTTTCTTTCCTTTCTTTACTTAAAAGAAAAGAATTTTTCTCAATTTATCAACAAGATGAAAATAACAAATTCAAAAATGTAACGCGTCCTAATCTCATTATTCTCTTCGCGAATATTGAGGTTACGAGACTATTTTGAAAACGTCAAACAAGCCGCGTGCTTACACCGTGACGTGCTCTTGCATAAGCCAATGTACGTTAGGGATTCTGAAAATATTTAATGTCATCTTTAATCGATTTAATGTTTTTCTGACGATTTGAATTTACTAAAGTGTACAATCAATAATTGAAGTTTATTTCAAGAAACCTTATGCAAACTTTCCATTTCATAATAATTCATTTCATGTATTTAAAAAGTTAAAAATTCATCTCAATTTTTTGATTCTAATTTACTTTAAAATCAAATTTGCTCAGTTATTTTAATACAGAAACAAGAGTAAATTTTTTGAAAAAAATGCCAAATTTGATTGGATAATTTTTCTTTCCTTTTTAATTGAAAAATATTTCATTTAAATTATCCCAAAAGTTAGAGAAGTTATTTAATCACTATTTTAATATTTTTCGAATTCTAACTATTTGTCTTTTTTTAGGGAAACCAAAGTTGTCAGCACACCTGAGAAGGAGAAGAAGGTGGTAGAGGAAGAAAAGCCAGTGACAAAGGTTGTGGAGGAGGCTGATGAAGACTCCAAAACTTCCGAGAACGGAGAAGCCACAGAGACCAAAGAAAATGGCTCGACCGAAGACAAGGAAGTCGATGAGAAAGACGAGGAGGAGACGCCAAAGAATGGTAACTCTACAGGTAAATTGAAAACTTGACAAAATTCTAATACTAAATAAAATAAAATGAAACTAATTTGAATAATGAATGCATTTTTAAATTTACAGATGCTCCAGTCGACACCTGTTGTATAAAGAGGAAATCAGTCGGCGCAGATTTGACTGATGATGCATCAGCGGACGGTGCAAGCCCCGAAAAGAAGGCGAAATTAGACGAGAAACCAGCTGAAGCCGAGAGCAACGGTGAAGCCAAAGCCACGGCCTAATGTTTCTGTAGTCCCTCTTTATCCATAGACCTGATCTATAGACACAGTTTCACCATCTAAACGTGATGTCAGAATGCAACATAATCATCAGTGCATCGCCATAACAGAACGAGTGTCGATCGCAAAACTCTGATATTGTTTACGATTACGTTTTTGTGTTAAGAGTGGCCGTGTGTATGTTAAGATCTTTCGCATCATAGCGTTCAAAAGAAAAACGAAAAAAAAATTCGATGCTGTACAAAAGCATTGCACATACATAAAAAAAATGTTTATTACCCTCGTTACACAAATATAAAACAAAAAAAACGTATTCAAAGCATGGGATAGCGCTTAAGCGCGTATAATCCGTATTTAAAAAAAAAACTTATTTTTTTTATAAATATATATCAACAGAGCGATCGCAGAGTTTTACTCTCAAGAAAAGTTCAATTCGATTGTTGAGAAGAATTTATTCTTTCTTTTTTCATCAACACTTGAGTCGTTGAATTTTTAAATTGAGAAATCACGATCATCGGATGATCGCATTGTGTAAAACGCAATCTGAACTAATCTCTTCATAAGTTGTAATACATTCCTAAAAATAAAAAAAAAATTTGGTAAAAAAAATATGTTAAAAGAGATCAGTTTTCGACGAATGTGAATTACGATGTTTTTTGTACAATGCTGATCCCGAAATATTACGTTACTTTAAAGTCTGATTTTGTTGCGAAAGTATTAAATGGTGAAAAAAAATAAGATAAACAATTCACTGCGTTTTACTGGCAGACATAGGTGCACAAACTTTTTTTTTCTCGACGCAGTTCAAAGATTCTTTAAAAACTGCGGTGCATTCGTAAAACTTATCTAGAGCAGGTCAACATCGTTGAACCAGTTTTCATTATCGACGATATTCGTAGACAGTATTTTCTTTTTCTTTTACAATTTTAACCCTTGACTGGTTTTGTGTATTATTCAATACTACATTAATAAATTAATGATACTTAAAAAGAAAAAAAACTAGTTGTGACTTGACTTTAAAATAGACAAAAAGAAAATTAATTTGACTTCAAAGTACTGTTCATTCTTTTAATAAAAGAAAAAAACAGTATTTTTTAGTAATAATATAATTTAAAAAAATATTGACATTAATAAAGAGAATTTAGTTTAATTAAGAAGTTACACTGCCAGTTAAGGATTAATGTTGACGTTAGTCATAGTCAAAAGTACTTATGATAAAAGCAATCCGTGTTTCAATTATTTGATTTTATCAAAGGAAATTTTTTTTTATTTTTTATGAACAAGGCGATTGCATTTACGTGAAACTTTTAAAAAAATCGTTTTAGGTTTATGAGTGGCAAGCGAACGATGCGAAGATCAATAAGAGCAAAAATTAATCTGTGTAAAGTAAAGATGTTAGTTCAACGTATTAAAAAAGTTGTTAGGTAAAAACATTTTTACTAGTTCAATCTACGTAGATCAGTTTCTTGTAGTTAATCGAATCTCACCGAAAACTGCCACTTGACATTAATTAATGTCGAATCAAACTGGCATTCGCTGACCTGCTAAATAAGCACTTGTCGTACAAAATTCAACGGGGTCTGTAATATTCAAAAAAAAAAACAAAAAAAAAGAACCTACCTAAATATTAAAACTAATGTTTAGATGAAAATAAATGTTAATTACCGACTAACAACAAAAATACTTGTACAGGATAATATATATTGTGTAATTCATTGTGTTCGCTATTCCGGGTAAAATAAAACTGGTTGTTTCAAATGGCAATAATAATCTTTAATTTAAATATTAAAACTCAGTTCCTTGATCTAATATAAAAAAATAATGCGAAAACACCTATCTTCATGTTTGAAACACTGATTTAAATTTAAAAATAAAATATTTATATATATTGAAAATGATTGTAAAATTTCGTGACATCAATAAATTAGGTTAACAGAAAAGTAAAATCTTATTTTTTTCATTATTTTTAATTTTTCATTGTTACTAATATTGACATATTCACTTTTTACACAATTATTGTGAATAAAACCCTTGATGGCTTGCAATATATTATATAAAAATTAGTTTAGGTTAATAACTAAATATAGTACGAGTGTAGTATTTAGTAAGTAAAAAAAAAGTCGAAAAAACTAACCTTAAATATCACCACAAATTTTGCTTCCATTTGGCATTATTTATTTACACTTTTTTAGATATACAATTTAAAATACCGAAAGTTTTGCCAAATAAACTTTGCTTTCACTCTTTTAAGTTTACATCTTTTTCGAGACAAATTTGCACTACTGACTTTTTCCATAAAGGACGAAAAATCACACCGACTTTATTAATTTAAAGATAAATTTCTTTACTATCGTAATAAATAAACGAATTTTAATTAATCAGTTTCTGAGACAATTTCAACAAAATAAACCGTATTTTATTTCACTTCAATTTCGTAGCCAACTTTCAAGTCGTTTCTGAAAACAAGATGGCGGTGGTACAGTTAGTCAGTAAACTTTCCATTAGCGATTGAATGCCATATTTATTTTTGCAATTTACAATTGTCTATAAATAAAAATTTAAAGAATAATAAGATTTTGAAAAGATTTATTTAATAAAAGTGCCTTGTAGTTTGATTAAATTTATTTACAGTAGAAATAGTAGTTTAATACCTGTTTTGATTTACATATTTCGGCGGCCATCATGAAAAGGCGGGAAAGATTTTAAATTTAAATTTCACTGCAAAAAAAAAAAGAAATTGCAAAAAAAAAATTGTATTATATTTATCATTTGGTCAAAATTGATGATTTATGATAAAGTTACTTAATTCTATTTAATAAAAAAATTCTATAAAAGTGCTTCATAATTTCTAAGGACTAAGAAAACTAAACACCCTCTAATTCCGATCCTGAGCAGTAATGTATATAGTGACAACAAAATGCAAAGTCAGAGCCGTTCGGAGTGAAGCTTTGTTACTTCTCTCAGGAATTCAAGAACATTCAGAATTAGTAGATGTTGAAGAGAATCTAGATAACTTTATTAAATTGAACGCAATTTGCTAATGCTTGTGAATCAATAAGTTTAATTTAGTGCATAAATAAAATGTTGCGTTCTATCATTTTTCTACTTTTCCTTGCAATTGCTGCAAATGGAGATTTACTCAGGTAAATATTTCTAAATATTTAAAACTTTGGAATAAATTTATATTTAGAAAATTAACGGGATTTTGTGGTCAATTTTTAACATTTTTTTCTTTGTTCTTATTACCATGGAAGTTTGAAAACATTTTTTTCTTTTAAATAAGACAAAATGAATAAACCTAACCAAATTCTGTAAATTAATTTAAATGGTTTTATGTAATTCTTTAATAATATAATGAAAGAAAAAATCAATTTGCTAACAGGAAAGATTTTCTTTTTGAATGACGTCCGTTTTTAAATTGTATAAAAACTTCTTTGAATTATTTTTCATTTGTTCAAAAAAAATATGTATCCTTTTTTTGATAGTTATTTTTCGAAATTTTTTATTTAAAAAATGATTAATAAACATGAATTAAAACATGTTATATTTATACATTTTATTTTTTATTCATTATTACGTTTTCATTATTTAATTTATTATAATTATGAATTAAATTAAAAAGGGTATATTTTGAATTTTATTTATTTAATATTTTTACATTCTTTACCAATTTCTGTTACAATTTTTCCAAATAATTTGCATTTGTTTCTTCTACTAAATTTTGTAGATATACATGCAACTAGAGCAGTTTGTGGTTTTAAAAAGAATTGTGTGTAATGTAAACTTTCACTCAAATACAAAATGATGATTCACATAATTATCATTGATCCCTGAACTCTTCTTAGCCATCTGTTATTTTTATTTTTCATAAAAATAAAATTATCTCTTTATAAAAAATGCTCTTTTCATATATATTTTTATTAGTTATTTCTGACAGTTTCTTTGTTCTGCGAACAAACACAGGGTGTCTAGCGAACCGGGAAATCGGGAAAAACCCGGGAATTTTCTATTTATAGGGTATTTTTTGAATTATGTATATAAAAAATTATAATTTTTTTCAAAGCGTAATATAATAACACGGTCACAGCTCAAATCGTCAAGGGTAAATTGATAGTATGAAGCAGTAGTAAAAATAATAACTTAAATTTTATTTAAAACTAACTTTAGTACACGTTATATTATAAAAGTTTAAGGATTTGTACTATTATTATTTTTAATAGAGTTGTGCAAAAAGCTCGATCGAGTATTTCAAGCTTTTCGTTTTTCTAGCAGAGCTGAGCAGAATCAATCCGAACTTGAACCAAATTCCACCCGACACGTGCAGTATTAAACCTAAAATAATTTTGAGCACTTGAATTTTTCGAGCACTCAAATATTTTTGAGTAACTAAAACTCGAGCCTGACTCGAGCCCGGCTCGAGCTCGACCATGCTATTCGAGCTTTTTGCACACCTCTAATTTTTATATAACAATTTATAGGTATACAATACGTAACAAATTTTATAAGAAGAAATTAAGAATCTTCTGTGATACACGGAGAGAAAATTTATTACATATATTAACACATATCATATATATTTTGTAAAAGTTTTTACAGTTTAGGGAAAAAGTGCACCAAACCGAAATTTTGTTATCAAAAATACTAAACAGTGAAAGAAATAATTTGAAATTTAGTAAAGTTAGATTAAAATTCTTGATATTTGATATTATTATACTAAATTTCATATTATTCCTTTCACTGTTTAATATTTTTGATACCAATATTTCGCCTTGTCGCATTTTTTCTCTAAATTGAGAAGCACTTTTACAAAATTTAATATAATTTTCTTTCCGTGTAGAAAAGGCAAAGATTTTACTTTTTAAAACTAAATATGGGGCATTCCATTTCAAAACGATCCTCCTTATAAACAATTGACATTGTAAGGCAATTTTTAAATCATTATTTCTTATATTTATTGAAGCCAAACTTTATTTACTATTAGTGGTTTTAAAACAAAAATTTCTCAACTTTATAATGGTAGAAAATTTTTTTTAAAATAATAGAATTTATGAAAAAAATTAATTTTGAAAGATAACCTTTTTGAATATCTCAAAACACGTTGCATCCGATTTTCTTGAAACTTATGTCAAAATAAAGCTTAAATATTCTAGTTTAATTCTATGTAAACATTATAATGAGCAATTCATGGTTTGAGAAATTAATTAAATTTTACAAGTATTTCAAAGGGTATACTGTATGTACTGAGCGGAATTTTTTTTCAAATTTTTCCACACTTCAACCTCTGACATCTTTGTAAAATTTAATAAATTTCTTAAATTCCCCTGAATTGACAATTATATTATAAAGTTGAGAAATTTTTATAAGTGAAATTTTGATATTCTATGTCAAGTTGTTAGAAATTATTGTATAACTTTAATCATTGTAAGAGTAGAGATGATTCTATCACTCAGTCGTATTTTAATAAATAGTGAAAATTAACGATCACTCCGAGTCAAGGAAAATAAAAATAAAAGAAATTCAATTCTTTTTACGTTTCGGCAGCACAGCTGTCCTCTTCAGAACAAAAAAAAGAAAATTAGAAAAATTAAAATTATAAATTAAGATAGGTACATCTTTGTCGCTACGATTACAATATGACACTCAAAGTGTACAAAGATGTACCTATCTTAATTTATAATTTTAATTTTTCTAATTTTCTTTTTTTCGTTCTGAAGAGGACAGCTGTGCTGCCGAAACGTAAAAAGAATTGAATTTCTTTTATTTTTATTTTCCTTGACTCGGAGTGATCGTTAATTTTCACTATTTATTTAATCATTGTAATTTAATAAAAACAATATTTAATTACGTAAATAATGTTATTGATAAACATTTAAATATGTTTTTAAATCCTTTGTGAATATCCGGGAAAATTATTCAAGAACCCGGGAAAAACCCGGGAATTTTAAATTGACGAATCGCTAGACACCCTGAAACAATTACCGAAATATACGAAAAACTCCTTTTATTTAATTTAATATTTAATTATATATTTAATTATAGTGATAATTATACAGGATTATTTTTTTTATTAAAGGATTCCAGTATACAAGGCAGAAACTCCTCGAAGATTTCTGCAAAAAGTTGGAACTGACCTCAGTATAGTTCGAATGCGTTATGGAGGTGGTCTTGCACCAGAACCACTGTCCAATTATTTAGATGCTCAATATTATGGAGTCATTACAATGGGAACTCCACCGCAGAAATTTAGTGTTCTTTTTGACACTGGTTCGTCAAATCTTTGGGTACCATCCAAGAAATGTCATGTTACAAACATTGCTTGCTGTGAGTCTTGCAGTATAATTATATTATTCATTTAATTTGTGACAAAGAAATGAAACGCATTAGTCATTGCTTAAAATGAATAAAAATAATATTACAATATTGATGACCGCGTCATTTTAAATAATAAAATGTTGCACAAATTATTTTTCATTGTCTGATGCTATTTATAGAGTATATATTTACATTCTGTTGTATTTATTCTTATAATACGATTTTTTTTAAATTTTGTCACAAGTTTAGATTTAAAAAAAAATGATTGAAAACTTAATGTCTTTCTTTATTTTTCAGTGCTTCATAATAAATATAACAGTAAATCATCCAAAACTTATGTTGCAAATGGAACTGATTTCGCCATTCAATATGGAAGTGGAAGCCTTTCAGGTTTCTTATCAACAGACACTATTAATGTACGTATTATATTTCAACAGTAGCATTTTCAAACGATTCATGTTTATTACTTTTTATTTTAATTGTCTTTTTATTTGTCTCTTTAGAAATATTTCTTTTCGAGGAATTTATATATGCAGGCTTCGCACTCATTTACCAAAATTTACGATTTACTACATTTTTTACGATTTGCTACTATTTTGATAATTTATTCAGATTTGTTATACAAAAAGCTACTTTTTTCTTTTTTTTTAAGAATTTCTCTACTTTAGATTCACTAATAGTTGCAATAAAAAAATTATTCTACAAAATTTTATTAAAATTCTTAAAAACAACTTCAAAAGATTTTAATAAAATTCTTTGAGATGATTTAACTATTTTCAAAAACATTAAGAAAATTTTTCGAAATTCAATATCTACTGCTTTAATAAAATTTTCCAAAAGAATTCAATTATTTAAAAAAATTTTGATAACATTCTTCGCAAGAATTACATTATTTTTTCACAAATAATAAAATTTTTCACAGGAATTCAAATTTTTCTTTAAATTTTCATAAAATTAATTACAAGAATTAAATTATTTTCATAAATAATACAATTTTTATAGAAATTCAATTATTTTCACAAATAATTAAAGATTCAGAAGAATTCAATTATTTAAAAAAATTTAATAAAATTCTTCGCAAGAATTCAATTATTTTTTCACAAATAATACAATTTTTCATATAGGGATTCACAATTTTTTAAAAAAATTTTAATAAAATTCACTACAAGTCTTCCATTATTTTTATAAATAATAAAATTCCTTCCAGAAATCTAATTACTTTTTAAAAAATTTGTATGAATTTCTCGAAAAATGCAATTATTCTTAAAAATGTTATTTATTTAAGTTATTATTAAGAATTCTTTAGAAGAATTCAATTTTAAAAAATAATCAATTGTTCAATCAATTATTTATTTTTGTATTTAAATAATTAAATTCTCGTAGAACTTTCGAATGAGAATTCAATTCAATTGATTTAAAATTAATTTCATTTAAAATTTTAAATAATAATTCAACATAAAAGCGTTAAAATTATAAATTTTTAGAAATAATAAAATTGCAAAAGATTTTTAAATTAAAATTTTCGAAAAATTTTAATTGTTGCAAACTGTAATAATATTTAAATTCGCATTTAAAAAATTATTAATTTACTATTTTCATAAGAAATGATTTAAATTTTGAATAATTTTATTTAAAAATTTCACAAAAAAATGATTAAATTTTTGAGGAATTAATGTTCTAATTTTTAGAAATAGTTAAATTTCAAAAATGTTTTACATTGAAATCATTAAAAAAATTTAATTCCTGTAGAAAAATAAAATAAATAAATATTTATTTAACAAAAATTATTCAAGTTTTGAATAATTTAATTTAGAAATATTATGAAAAAATTAGTCTTTTGAAGAATTGTAATTAAAGTTTTTTGATCATAGTTAAAATCCCGTAAATAATTGAAAATAATTTATTTAAATTTCCAATAAATTAATTAAAAATTTTGTCAAATTTAATTTTAAAAAATTTTTTATTTCAAAAAATTTTAATTTTTTTACTTTTAAAAAATTATTTTTAATTAATATAATCGTATTTTTGAAGAATTTTAAATTAAAATTTAGAAAATAATTGAATGTTAGAAAAAAATGTAAAATTTGCTTTTATTACCAGAATAAGAAAAACAGTAAATATTTTTGAAAATTAGGAAAAAGGAAATGTTTGCGATTTTTATGTATATTGTTTAGGGGAGAGTGGGGCAAACCGGACCCCCAACACTGAAAAACTGTTGGTAGAACAGTTCCGCTATTGACTGTTGTGCAGCGCTACTTGACTTTAAACTCACAGCTCTATCAAAATTGGGCGAGCTGCTCTCTTAAACTTGACTACCAATGGCGTTGGTGAGCGGCTGCTTGACAAATAGTTCAGCAGCTCTATCAAAAAGGAGAGTTGCTCGCCCAAAAAGGAGAGTAACTCGCCCAAAAATAAAGTGAGCTGTGCGTTTTTTTTTAACGCAGCAGTTCACCGCATTGGGCGAACAGCTCTACCAACAGTTTTTCAGTGTAACGGTTTTTTGACTCTTGTGACTAAACGAATCAACCGATTTCATTTTTCGAGGTCTTGTTTGAAAGATCATTTAATTGCGCAACTTTTTCCCAGAGACACCTATACTTTATCTTTTATTGTTTAGTTGCTGTGTTAACTTAAAAAAAATTTGCAAACAGTCCGGTTTGCCCCACCCCCTGGGGTAAACCGGACCCCCCATGGGCAAACCGGACCGTTTGGTTTTTTATTTATAATATTGCATTTACATAATCTACAATAATAAAAAACATAAAGAATCATGTAAACAATGGTTGTAAAAATGAAAATAATAATACAGGATTGAATTTTAATTAAATAAATATTTTTTTTAATAAAAAATAAAAATGTTTGTCATTATCAGAGAAACAATATTAAAGGGTCCAATTCTCATTGGAAGACAATTATTTTTCATTGTAAGTAAATATTTTAATGAAAGAAACATTTTATTTAAAAATAATTTTTATGAAACTTTAATTCAATGGAAATCTCCTATGGCCGGTTTGCCCCACCGAAAACGGTCCGGTTTGCCCCACAGACCCATTTTGAGAATAAATGTTTGTCAAAAAGAAACGCTTTGCAAATTCATCAAAGTTTTTGGTGGTAAATATTCCTGAGGTGTGTACCTTCAAAACCCAAGACCTAATATTTGGAAACATTACACGATTTCCTCAGAATTTCCTTAAGAAAAAATTGGTAAAAGTGTAGAAAAAAACTAAAAAAAAAAAACTTTTGCTCCCTTCGTCGCACAAACACAAGCTAAAACTGTCAGATTGAAAAAATAAGGTATACTAAACATGGTTGTTTTAAATTTGTAAACAACACTTTTTCCAATTTCGCCATTTCGGAAATATTGAGGGGGGTCCGGTTTACCCACCGGTCCGGTTTGCCCCACTCTCCCCTAAATCGAGTTTTTTTAGTCATCAAATTTAATTTTTCAATCATTACTTTTTTACTACTTCTTTTCAGTCTTACAGCTACTTTTGAAAAATTAATTATTGAGTGCAAAGCTTGTAAACGATAAATTTTACAATTCTCATTAAATAGTTAAGGATTTCATGATAAATCAAAAGTATTCCAATATTATTTACATGTTTTCATGATACCAAAGTCCTGAACATTGAAATGAACAAAATTTATCTATTTTATTTCCAAATTTCATTTTTATTAAAATAATTTTGCGTCACTATAAGAGGAAAATTAATTATAAAGTTTCTAAATGTAAAATTTATTTTTATTTTTATTGCAATCAGTAATTTATGGAAATAGTTTTAATAAAAAATATTTCGTTGATTTGAACGTTCAAAACTTGTGGATGATATGTTTTATTGTTGATAAATAATTAATTACTATTGAACAATAGGTAGCTGGAGTTGATATTTTAAATCAAACGTTCGCCGAAGCAATGAGTGAACCTGGATTGGCATTTGTTGCTGCTAAATTCGATGGTGTTTTGGGTATGGGATACTCGAGAATTTCAGTCGATGGTGTAGTTCCAGTTTTCGACAATATGGTTAAACAGGGTTTAGTTAAGGATCCAATTTTCAGTTTCTATCTCAACAGGTAATTGTCGAATCTAACAATTGTATTTAATATTCAACAATTTTCATGACAGAGAAAATAAAACACTCAAATTGTAATTTCCTGAAAATAATAATAATTAAATCAATTTATATTATTAATTTATAATTTAAAAAAAAACTTTTTTCCACAGAGATCCATCAGCTGAAATTGGAGGTGAAATGATTTTGGGAGGTTCTGATCCTGATCATTATGACGGTGAATTTACTTATGTACCAGTCGATCGTAAAGCCTACTGGCAATTCAAAATGGACAAGTATGTATTTTTATTAATAATTGATGATTATTATTTTATTTTGATTTTATATTCTTCGTTTTCTATTATTTTTTTAAATATTAATATTAAAAAATTAAAATTTAAGTTCTATATTATTCTTTTCATTTGTAAAATTTAGTATTTTTTATTTTTACATTTTTCTCTACTACCGAAAATTGGCAAAAAATGAATTCAAATGTTATAAATTTTTCTTAAGAGTAATGATCGGAGAAAAGGCATTTTGTGAAAATGGATGTGAAGCTATTGCCGATACTGGCACTTCTCTCATCGCTGGACCTGTTGATGAAATTAAGAAGATCAATCAAAACATTGGCGCCACACAAATTGTCGGCGGCGAATGGATTGTAAGTAGAATTTACCATCCAATTATTTAAAAAAACATTATTTAAGAAACACATTAAAAAAATAGAAAACATTACATCCTAAGGAAATCTTACCAATATTTGAGTAAACTTAGATTTATTTATATATATTTTTCACTTCTCTGTAAAATATAAAATACAATCCGATTTGCTCTTTTTATCAGGTCAACTGTAACATGATTCCAAATTTACCAGAAATCGAATTCATATTTGCTGGCAAAAAGTTTTCTTTGAAGGGAGATGACTACATTCTAAAAGTAAGTAATATTTCATAGACTGAACTTAATTATCCACTATTTATAATAATTAGTTAAAGTAGCAATATACAAGGGAATTATGGGAATTTAAAATTGCAATGCGACACATAGTGACCATAAAGTGAACTAAAAAAATGGCTGCTGTGGGTGTACAAGGTTGCAAAAATTGTTAATATTTAAAGTATTCTAATGTTTAAGAAATATTTGTTAAGATTGTTGGTCATTATTTATCTTTTTATTGAAAAACTACTTAAAATTAAAACCGAAAAGTCACAATATAAGTTTATATTTTTTTAAATTTGTACATCCATTTCGTCCATTTTTGGTGTAAAACACTAGCGACACCGAGCCCGCGGTGGTAATTTTCATTGCCATTTTTCAAAAGCTGATAAATCCATTTTTAAAAAAATTTTAAATCCATTTTTAAAAAAATTTAGATAAACATAAATTTAACATTTTAAAGAACTTACAAATCGACTTGTCACTATTAAATGTTAGAAAAAAAATTTATTAACAACGAATTTTCAATTTTAAAACTTTTTGACATAACCAAGATGACTTATAATTTTTATGTTTTTTATTAGAAAAAATTACCAAAACCTTTAAATCACTTAATTATGATAATGTTTAATTAAAAACAGAACGTCTTAAATATAAAAACATTGTTATAAAAATAAATTAAAACAAATTTTTTAATTTAAAATTATTTATAGTGGTTATGTGAGAAAAGTCATTTGTTTTATTTTCTCGAAATAAGAAAATATGGATTTATCTAGTTTTGAAAACTTGCTTCTCATATCATTTTTAAGATACTGAGGGGTCTCAAAAGGTCGTCATGTGATTTCACTATCGTTTTGTAAACAATAAAATAGATGACTTCTTGAGTTCAGTATACGAATTTATCAAAAAATAGAATTCAGAAATTAATTGAATTACGAATTAATTAATCAAAAATTATCTGGTGGGCACTTCCAGGAAAAAATTGACACTTTGTCCGTGTTTCACTATGACAAAACAAAGCTATATCTTTTTTCTAATTATTATAAAAGCAAATTTTTTTTAAAAAAGAGTTTTTTTAAAAGAAGACAAAAATGTCTAATTTCGTTTTCAATTTTAAAGCATAATTTATCAAAGATATACCTTTTCTTAATATCGTAGCGCACGGACGAAAATTCAATTGTTCCCGTGAAAATGCCCTGGTAATTTTTTTACCGGTAAAATAATTATCGAATGATTTGTTAATAAATTTGTAATTAGCTCCAATCAATTGAATTACGAGTTAATTGAGAATTAATGATTATTTTCTAATCTTTTACCGGTAGGATAATTATTATCGGAAGAATTATTAATAAACTAGTAATTAGTTCAAATTGCCAAGAACTAGTAATTTAATAAATACAGGCCTCTATTGACTTTTCGATTATTTAAAAAAATACAACTTTTTCGACTTTTCTTCCAAATATTGCAATAAAATGCCATATTTTAAGTATAAAATATAACTTATTTCGATTTTTATAGTATGAAAAATAACTATAGACAAATCTTTCAAAAATTGTTTTTGGATAATTTTTTGAAGATACATAATTAAATTTTTTAAATATACCTATAATTTATTTATTTATTCATTTACGGGCATTGAGTCCCATTCGTACATAAAGTACTAAAAGTATTTAACAGTTGTAAAAATATTATAAATATCATAATTAAAAAAGTTTTGAATAATTGAAATTTTGTAAAATTTAATTTTAAAATAATTGATTTTCTTCAAGCATTTTATTACAATTTTTGAAAATCAGCTTTTAAAGATTTTTAATTGCAAATTTTGAAAATAATTGAATTCTTAAAAGTTTTAATGAAAAATCTTAAAGTGTAAATTTAAAACTGAAAATTAATAAAAATTAGTTTGCATTTATTTATTTATTTGAATATATTAGTATACCCGTGGTCCTGATGATTCTAAAAATTACATTAAAATTTTTTTGAAATTCAATTATCTATTTTCAATATTTTTAATTTCATATTTCCAAAAATTCAAACACACTCAAAAAATAATAACATTAACATTTTTTAGAATTATTTTTAATATTTTTGGGAAAACAGTTATATTTAAAATTTTTAATTTAAAAAAAAATTCTTCAAAAAATTAATTTGTTTTTTTAAATTAAAATTAAATTTAAAAATTAAAAGTTCTTTTAAAAATTTCAATTATTTTCAAAAAAATTATATAACAATATTTTTAAAAAAACTAATTCGAAGAATTGTTTTATCAATAATTTATTAAGATTCAATTATCTTCAAACAAAGAGAATTAAAATTCTTTTAAATTTACTTTTTTAGACTTATTAAAATATTGAAGAAATCGTGTCCATAGTTACAATTAAAATTCTTCAAAAATTCAGTTATTTTGTCGGAGCGTTTACAAATGATGTCACGCAATTTTTCGGGATTTTAGACCTCCCCCCTGTCACGCAATTTCATGTAATTTCACATGTAAAAAAACATTGAGTCACGTTTAGTAGAGATCCCCCCCTTCCCCCAAAAACGTGACATCATTTGTGAACGCTCCCTATAACATTTTACCAAATTTCAATTATTTTTAGAGCTGTGCAAAATAATTCGAACTGAACTGTTCGAATTTTTTCGCCTAGCTAAAATGTCGAATTCTAAAATACGACATTTCAGTCGCCTAGTTCGAATGTCGAATTTTCGACATTCGAGTCAGTCCAGTTCGAATGTCGAAAAACCGACATTCGAGTTAGCTTAATTCTTACTAGGAGATTCAAATGTCGAATTTTTGACATTTCGGCGCCCCAAAACCGAACAAAACTCGGTTCGAATTTTGCACAGCTCTAATTATTTTTAAAAGATTTTACCAAAATTAAATTGTTTGGAAATTTTTCATTTGTATTATAATTGAAAAACAATAAAGTATCTTTCAAAAATTATTTAAAAACATTTTTACAAAATAATTTTAAAAAATTCTTTATAATAATTTTTTGAAAATGTTATATCTTTAATAACTTTTAAAAAAAACATGGACAGTCACTGTTGCAATTATTATAAAAAAATTAATTTTTCTATTTAAATAATTGTATTTTCGAAGAACTTTCGGAAAATTATTAAAAATAATTGATTTAGAGATGAAGTTTAGTTCTAAGGGTTATAATTTTAATTTTTAAAAGATATTAAATTTCAGAAGCTTTGAAATGGAAATTTTTTAAATTTTATGTCTCCTAGAAAAACAAATAAGAAGTATTTAAATATATATTTATGTACAGGGTGGCCACATGTAAGTAAAGTCAGGAAAATGTCAGGGAAAAAAGTTTTTTGTCAGTAGTCAGGGAAATGTCAGGAAAAAATTTTTTGGCAGGGAAATTAAGAAAATTGAGACTTTTTCATATTTTCATATAAAAAGAATTTTGTCAGGGAAAGTAATTTTTATGTCAGTAAATTGTCAGGGTAATTGATGAACTGAAACTTGTGATCACCCTGATTTAGCAAAATTATTGAAGTTTTGAATAATTGAATTTAGAAATAAATTAAATAAAATTCAATAAATAATACGATTACAACTAACGAATCCATGTATCTGAAAAAATCAGAAATATATAACAGCAATGATTTTTTTATTAACTTCCTAATCTTGAGACCAATTTTGTATTAAAAAAAAATCTAAAAAATACAAAATTTTGTAAATTGAAATTTAAAAATAATATTTATAAATGCAATTAATTTTTCTTTGCCTGATAGGTATCTCAATTCGGTAAGACAGTGTGTCTCAGTGGATTTATGGGAATTGACATTCCTCCTCCAAATGGACCACTATGGATCTTGGGAGACGTTTTCATTGGTCGTTTCTACACTGAATTCGACATGGGCAATGATCGTATCGGCTTTGCAGTTGCCAAATAAATTACGTCATTTTTTTTTCTAAACTACTGTTAACGATGAGGCTTAATTTTACCAATTTTTAAATCATTGTGATTTATGTTTGCCTTTAGAAATTATTATTAAGCAATCATGCGTTTATTCCATTTGAAAAGTGATATTTGACTATTATACTCGTAAATGAATTTATCATAGTTTGTATATTATGATTTACGAACAAATTTTTTTTGCCACTGAACAATAAATATTTTTTACCATTATTAAAATCTAATTTTTTACCATCCTGAATGAAATTAAATCCAAGTTTTTAATCATTCTCAATTATTGAATTAAATTAAAAATTTTGCAAAAAATTTTTCTGAATAATGTGTTTTAAGGAAACAAATTATTTTAAATTAATAATTGTTTAATTTGCGAGAAAAATTAAATATAACATAATTGCATTTATCGAAATTTATATTTAAAATTTCATAATACGCTTTTTTTTAAATTTTGCAACACAAATTTTTTTTTGCACATTCAAATCTTATTTACGCGTTTTCTCTATGTAAAAAAAATTATTAACTTGAACTATTACAATTGTATACAATTTTTACTTTTCTTTTTAGTAATTCTACCTTTGTCACTACATCAAAACTTTTTTTTCAATTATTCTCGATGGCTTACAACTGTTATCGTCTTAATCTGTTTCTAAGTTAAAAATATACAAATTAGAGACGAATCTATAGATTTAATGTAATCACTTTAATGAAGTACATGATTCTATTTGAAACGCCATTGTAGAATTATTTGCCTTTCTTTTCGGAACACGATGTAAAAGTTGCTTTACAATTCATTTTTACGTACATAGTTATTACGAATGTGCTCAAAAAGTACATTCAATATGTTTATTACACTTTTATAAGATTAATTTACTGATTATTAAATAACTTGTCTATTATCTATAGTTAAAATTAACAATAAAGTTAAGTGTATTGGATCTTTTAAGTAGTATACTTAGATAAATAAAAATATTGCGCTTAATTTCAACTAGTTAATTATGTACATACAATACACATTGTTCGATTGCCGTTGTGAAGATTAACTTGTCGGTAATTTAATTGTTTTTTCATTTTTTTTTAAATTGCTTTCACAAACACTTACCATTACAAAAAATTCACGCGCGATCTACTGATCCTCCTACAGAAGTTAGGAGATTTATTCTTCTAAAACTTTCTAGCTGTGATCAACTCCATAAATTTTTACTGCAAGAAAATCATTTTATTGAATTAATTATTACCGTTGTTAATATTTGTTATATGAATACTAGTGACTACTACTAATACTAGTCTAGTATTCATATAATTTAACGAATTATTAATTTAATATTTTTTCATCGTTAATTACTTGATCGAATAATTAAAAAGGATTATTAATTATTAATCAATAATTGAATAAATGAAACGAAACTTAAATTTCAATGAAACTTACATTGTTTTTGTCACCTTTGAAGTTGTTGTTAGAGTTGATCGTTTTTTGTTACCACGACATTTTTTCACATAAGCTTCAATAAGAGCGGCAATCTTTTTCGGATTAATTTCGCCAGATCTGTTGTGACAAATCTGAAATAGAAAACAAATTACATAAAACGCTTGTAAATGTATGAAAATAATTCGTTTTTCATATTTTATCAAACAGTTTAAAAACTAATTTTTACTTGAGGTAAAAAAATTTAAGAATTTTATATTTACCTTCGGCACAGCTTTACGCATAATATCCTTGTATTCTTCTTTCGTGACATGTTTTTTAGTATAATGTGGTTTCAATACGAGTTTCACTTCCTCCACAACTCTTTCCTGACGATTGAGCTTTTTCAAAAACTGGAAAGACATTCGAAGTTAATTCACGTATTCAAAGACAATGAAAATTTATATTTTAAGGAGGTGTCAAAGTCGATATGATTTTTACACTGTAGCTCTGTGTAAAAATTGCACCGACTTTGACATCTTAAATAAAAAAGGGAATTAAAATAAATAATAGAAATACAGTTAAAAAAGAAAAAATTAAAAACACGTGAAAAATATAAGACACTATAGTAAAAATAAATTTAACGAAATTGTAATTAAAAAAATATTTATAATTTAAAAAATTTATTTTCGAATTAAAAATTATAATTAAAAAAAAATTGTCAAATAAAAATTAAATTAAAAAAAGGTACGTAAAACAGAAAAAATGAAAAATAATCAAACCTCGGAAGGAAGAAACCGAAATAAAAAAATAAACAAATTTAATAAAATTAAAAAGAAACGGGAATGAAAAAATTATAAAATAAGAATCTAAAGAAAGAAGTAGGTACTAAAAAATTAATTTAAATAATATAAAAGAAAAAAATTTTTCCAACAAACCTTGTCCTTGACTTGCATTTCCACTGCAGAACTTGGCAGATCATCTAAAATTTGCAATTGATTTTCATCCATGCGAACGCCAACTTTTGGATTGGTACCTAAAAATGAATCAATAGAAATATAATAAAAGGAACATGATTAAATCTGTGTAAATCAAAACTACTTATGCAGCAAAATATAAAAGAAGTGCGTAATAAAACTAAGAAAAAAAAGAGTATAGAAAATAAAAGTTTACTTTTCAAAGGAAAATACTTAAAAGAAATTAAAAACAAAATAAATGGAAATGTTTCTAAAAATCCCTTTTGTGAATTTGAGAATTGAAATTTTCATTTAATCTTACTATACAAAAATTGAAAATAAAAAGCGTTCTTACCAAGAGTGAGTGGGTACACACTTTTTTTTCTCTTGTCCTTCTTCACTTTGACTTTCGTTGAATTTCTTACATTAACAGGCGACGCTCCAAACAGAACATCAAAGGCATCCTTTTTAGGATCCTTATTGATTTTGGATTTTGGTTTTTCTGGAGGAGGTGTATTGTAAGGACTAGGGGGATCGAACATTCCGTCGCTGATACTAGAACCTGGTGAATATGGTGAGGACATATCAATGACGTCATTAACCATTTCTGTATCATTGCCATTTTGACCCAATGCATTTGTTTTATTTGTTGCCTTTGCTGTTCGATTTGCTGTCGTCTTTATAGAATTAGTAAACAAATTTGGTAATTGAGGCCTTTCAATGGGACGTTGTTTAATTTGATTACTTGGCGAAATGCGATTTGTCTGAAATTTTACAATATATTCATCATATTTTTCTTATTTTTCATCAAACAATTATTATTTTACATCATATGACCGATTTTCAAAAGAATTAACCCCTTCAAATTTTTTTAATTATACTTTTTTTTGTTTAAAAACATTTAAATAATTAATTTCTAATTTAATTTCCTTTCTTGATACAGTTTTATTTCTATAGAATTTTAATTCTAATGTAAAGAATTAAAAACTTGATATAAATTTAGTAGTAGAATTTTTTTGTATTTGATAATAGTATTCAAATTTTAGTCATTTAATTTTTTAGGAAATAAATTACCAAAAAAAGAAAATTATTATTAATTTTAATTGTATGGTAATTACAATCTTAATTTTTATTAAATATTAGCAGGTAGCTATTAATTGATTAACTAAATGATAATTAATTATTAATTACATAAAAACTTTAAAAGTTGAATACAAATTTTAAATTATCAATTTCTTTTTAATAATCAAACGAAAAAAATTGTCAATATTAAAAAATACATAAAATCAAATTTATAATTTAATTTTCTGAAATTTTTGAAAATTTTCATATTTTTTCATTCTATTGGCATTAAAATTCAAAGGCAAAATTAAACACTGCCATTCCTTTTTTTATTTTATTATTTAAAGTGGTTAACTTATTTTAATCTCATATTATCATATGTGTATTTATTTTATTTTTTCATCTCTTTAAATAAAAATTCGTCAACATTTTTAAAATTTTGAGACAGAAATTTAATTAGTAATTACATTCTTTTTACAAATTAGGACAATTAAAATTAAATTTTTAAATGTTAATTTTTTATTTTGATTTTTAATATAATTATAATTTTTAATTTAATTGGTAATTTCTAATTAAATGTTAAATTGTAAGACATTAGAAATTCAGGAAAATATTTGTCTCAACTACAGTCAAAACGATTTTTCTAATTTTGATTAAAATTCTTATAAAATTTATCAAAGAAAAAAAAATTATGCAAAATTAAAAATTTGTATTCATTTTTATTTAGAGAGTGAAAATAAATTGTCAAATTAGTAGCTGAATTATCATTATATTAATTAATTAACCCTTTGAGACGCTTGTTTTTTGCAGAAAAATAATCTTCATTTTTTCTGAAAGTTTGAAAATAATACTTTTTATTTATTAATTTTTTTATCGTTCATTTATTTATAAAGTAAATGGATAAAAATTTTGTCTTCTTTTCCTCAAAAAACGAATAGTTTTCTAAGAACTGCGAATTGAAGACATAAAGTACGATTTTCGAATTCCAAATCGACAAAATCAGAAAAGAATACCAATGATATTTTTAAATGATCAATTTTTAAAGGGAATTTTATTATTTTAGTTTATTTTGAAATTCGAATTTTCATTTTTAATACAAATTTCTGTTTTTAAATTAGAAATTCGTATCATATTCTCAAAGGATTAAAAAATTATTTTGAAATTTTTGAAGCCCTTCAAAAAAAAAAATTTTATGTAATAATTTGTTTGACATTCAAAACAAAAGTTAGTCCATTTTCACATATTCGTAATCATTAAAAAATATAAGTAAAATATAAATACAATTAGAATATAGTTATAATAAATAAGAATATCACAATTGTTTTCAACTTTCCAGAAATTGTCATTTTTTCAAAATAATAATTTTTGTGTTAAAAAAATAAAAAAAGTATTCAAATTGAAAATTTGTGTCAAATTACATTTTTTTGCAACAATTATAGATATAAAGTTTGGTTTTTCTTCTAATTTTTATTTGGTTTGATTTTAATTTATATTTGGAATCAAAAATAAAATATAATAAAATGAAATGAAGATTTCTTTGAGAAAGTAAATCTAACTTTGATTTTCTTTAACTTTTCCCTTATTTCGAAATAAAATTTCGACTATTTCTCTCACCCTATAGAATAATCTGATCTAAAAATTATTAGATACAACAGAAAATATCTGTAATACATTTATTTGTGAATACCTTCAATTGTAGAATTTTTTGAAAAATAAATATTTTATTATTATTATGTTTTCCACAAGAATTAATTTGTCAAATTTTTTCAATTTAATATCTTCAATTAAAATAAAAATTCTATAATTCCATAATTTAATCACTTAGAAAAATTGCGAACGCAACTCTTTTAAAATTTAATTATTTTTTAAATTTCAAAGTAAAATTATTCGCTAAATAAATTATTAATAAATGATTATAAAGTTCAAAATAAATTTTTATTACAATAATTTTGTGTCATGTAAGAAAAAATTAGTAATAAAAGTACAAAAATTAAAATTTAGTTTTTTAATTTTTACTCTAAACAATAATTTACGAAAATATTATTAATAAAAAATATTTCATTTATGTGAACATTTAAAACTTGTGGATCTTAATAATAATAATTTTTTAAAAGCTTTTCAAGAATTAAATTATTAAAAAAAAATTTAATTTCATATTCTTCAAAGTTCAATTGAGGCCTTGGATCCAATAACTCGCCCGATGCTCGGAGGAACGCGCAACTGCCAGTCAGTGAGCAGTGAGCGCCTCAGGGCCACTCACTGCTACCCGACTGGTATTAGCGCGTGCCTTCGAGCGTCGGGCGAGTTATTGGATCCAAGGCCTCAATTATTGTCACAAAGAGAAAAAAAATCTGATTTTCTGATCTGATTGCAAAGTTTATAAGGCGAACAATAAAAATCAAGAATAATTAAACGTTATTAATCAAAATTCAAATTTTTCATTCAATTTTTTTTTCAAATTTTTACAGGAAAAAATGACAATTTAAGGAATAAATAAAAATTTATAAATAAGAAACGAATATAAATTAATTTCCATGACAAAAAAAATTTTTTTCTGTCATTCCCTCACATTTCCCTCACTTTCCTGACATTTCCCTGTCTTTACTGACATGTGGTCACTACCCTGTTAATATTAAGTGGGTGAAATTCATAACGTTCATGATCAAAGAGTGGAAGAAAAAAATGAAGCTGTAACTGGCACCCACTTAATTTTGAAAATTAAATTTTAAAATTAAATATTTTTCTTAAACCAACACATTATTTTGAAAAATTAAGTGGGTGTTGATAACAAGGTGTAATTTTCAGCTTCTTAAAAAATTATTCAACTTTAAAATTTAATTTACAAAAATTAAGTGGACGCCAGTTTCAGCTTCATAAGAAAAAAATGTTTTTTTTAACAGAAATAATATTACATTTTGTTTCTAAATTTTTCTTTTTTAAATTGCTGATCAAAAAATATTGTAAAAAAGTTTTTTTTAGACAAAAATTTGAGGGAAAAATATGTTTTCTTCTAAAGTGTTAATTTAGTTGTGAACTTCACCAGGGTTTAATATTTTCAAAGGTTTGCTGAACACAAAAAAACCAGAATTTCTCTATTAATTTTAGAAGTTTATACTTTTTCAAATTTCCCGATTCTTCCCTGATTTCTCTGAGCAAATTTACCATTCTCTCTAAATCTGAATCAGCGATAAGTATGCCACTATTTCAATTAGCGCATATGCGCTGTGAATTAGTGAAATTTCACTAAATAATCAGTGAAATTTCAGATTAATTAGCGCATATACGCTGTTTGAAAATAGTGGCATACTTATCGCTGAGAATCAGTGAAATTTCGCTGACTCAGATTTAGAGAGTTCCCTGAAATGTGTCAACCCTGCAAATATAGAGATGGACTAACTTTTTTTCGAAATCAACACCTACCTGAGCAAGATTCCTTTGTGTGGTCGCTGGAGCATTTGTATTAAATATATTGCTCCGCTGCACAGCAGCAGCGACTGTAGCGAGTACAGGATTAATTGTCGGAAATGTGGTAACAGTTGATTGAGCATTTTGTAAATTCTGTTGACTCTTTGTTGGACTGTCGCTAACAGTGACAATATCAGTTTGCGTCAAGTCATTTGCCGATGGTGATGTGTCTCTCTTCGGCGATGACGCCCTCTTAATCGTGACCATGGAAATAATTTTCGGTTTCTCCGCCTGCTTATCGGAAATTTGCTTCTCCTGATCTTGCGTTTCACTCGAGGTTAATGGCGTATCATTGGAATCGTGTTTCCTGGGCGATGTGCGTTGATTACGTTCGTCATTGAGAGGTGTTGCCTCCTGACTTTGTACGGGAGTTGGTGATCTTGATTTCGTGGGATCGAACGGATCGTAAGCGTCGGGCGATGTCGGCGATGACGATGGTGGTTCAGGGGGTGTATTTGGACCGATTTTCAATCGTAATTCCAATTCCTCCTGTGCTCGTAATTCTAGTTCCTCGTCGACTCTCTCGTCAATTTCCTCCTCCTCCTCTTCTTCCTCCTCTTCCTCTTCCATTAGGGGGTTCATCATCGATGGCCTGAGATTGTTCGCTTGCTTGTTGATGGAGAATTTCACTTGTGGTTCGGGTGGTGTCTTGGGACCTTGGGAGACGAATTGATCGCGTGATGGAGTTGCTTGGGAAGACTGGTTTTCGAGGGCGATGAGACTTTGAGCTTGTTTTTCGTCGTCGTCGCTGAGGACGATTACGTCACGGGGCGAGGGGGTTTGTTCTCGGAAGGGCGATTGATCGAGGTCGATGACGGCAACGGGTTTTTTGGTTGCGGCAATTTCGGCGGCTTTTGATTTTTTCTTTTTGTCCTTCTTTGCCTTGGGGGACTTGGCACGTTTTTCTTTGAGTTTGTCCTTCTTTGTTTTCTTGGCGGGTTCGATTTGAAGGGGCTCGCGACGGCGACGTTTGGTTGGTGGCATCAGGGGTATTGTTTCGGGGAGTTCCTCGGGTTGGATTTGATTGCCCTCGTTGTCTTTGTTGAAGCACACGCTGACGAGGATGTTGTCGCCGCTGGCGAATACTTCCTTCGAGGGCGGAGGGGTTCGCATTCGCTTCCCTTTCTTGCGCTTGTCTATGTCCTTGGACTTCCGGCGTTCCTTCTTCTTCTCCTTTTTCTTCTTCTTGATCGCCTCCTTGTTGGTGAGAATGACGGTCAGATTCTTTGGGGGCACGGTGACGTTGTCGAGGCCGTGAGGCGGGGTCCAACCACGGCCGGCCAGATCGTTGACGCGCTCGGGAGTTTTTGATCTCGAGGCGGAGAGCGATGGGGTCCATTGAGCACTCCACGATTCACGTTCCTCACGCTGGCGGAAATGTGGTTCGCGATTTATCATTTTCTCGCTCATTTCCCAGTTTCGATTGCGGTCTCTCTGTTGGGATAGTGATCGTGCGAGTGATCGGGACCTTGATCTGGATCGACTGACTTGTTTTCTGTTTGTGTGCTTCTTGTCGCGTGGTTTTGAGTTTCTCTTACCGCTCCTTGTTCTCGATCTCTTGCGGAGTCTGGAACGACTGCGGGACTTGTGTTTCTTTTTGTCCTTTCTGGCATCGCGGGACTTGGACCTGGTTCTGGATCTTCGTTTTCGGGAGAGTGACCTCCTTCGACGATCGCGACCGCGAGGTGTCAGGGATCTTCTCCTTCTTCTTGAGAGGGATCTGGATTTTCTCTTTCTCGCTATGGAACTTCTTCTTGGTGACTTGCGCCTTCTTGGAGACAGGGATCTTCCTCTCGAATAGGATCTTCCACGGGAAACTCTCGAGGCGTCTCGATCTCTCGACCATGAGCGACGCTTGGATCGCGATCGCGATTTGGAACGAAGCCTCGAATAAGATCTACTTTTGCGTCCTTTTGAGAGACTTCTACGAACTCTGGAGTGACTTCGACTTCTTGATTTGCTCCTCGTTAAACTGTGGGACAAATCGCGAATGTCCCTTCCATATTCGTCTTTTCTCGGCCGTGGTTTTTCGGAAACGATTTTTCGCACATCGTACCTGGGCAATTCCTTTCGTTTCTCCTTCTTCTTCACGGCTTCCTTCTTCTTCTTGAGTTTATCTTTATCTCTGTCCTTGTCTCTAGATCTCGATCTTCGATCCTTGTCGCGATAATTTCGATCCTTGGTATTCTTGGCCATTTTCTTCCACGAGAAATTCTCTGACGAGATATTTTCCTTATTCTTCTCGGTCTCTTTACTTCGATCCTTTTTCTCCTTCTTCTTTTTCCTCTTGCTGTCGTCATCGTCCTTAGCACGATCTTTACGTGCCAATCTTCCCTCTTCCGGTATTTCGCCCTCCTCCATTTCTTTCTCCTTTCTCAACGTCAATAATGTTAATTCGTCCTCAAAATTCATTGCCTCGTCTGTTTCGGAAATAGCCTCAGTTCCTAATCCAGCGTAAGCTGGTGGTGTTCTACAGCGATCAAGATCATCATTCTTGTCTCTTGTCGGTGTTATCGGCTCGAGACCACTCTGATCAAATGGAGACACGGACTTCTTTACTTTCTCCTTCAGTGGTAACTCATCCTTACATGGAGTGTATCCACCATCAGAATCCCACATTTCCTGTTCTGGAGCGTCGGCCTGAGAGACACCTTCCTTCTCAAGTGGAAAATCATCATCAGCTTGTAATTTATCCGGCAATTCTGTTTCATCCTTTTCTGAAATTCTCTCATTTGTAGCTAAATTATCGCTTCTTTGTTCAACAATTTCACAGTCATCATTTTGGGAAGATTGTATTGTATCAGCAATTGAGATGACAGTGTCTGGACTCCTAGCGTTTTCCATTTTATCCTCATTATCATCTTTTTTCGACTCCTTTTCGCTATCTTTACTCAAATCCTTTCTCTCTGGAGTTCTTGCTCCGTCACTGTCACTGTCGTCTTTCAATTGACTTCGATTCTTCAACTCGGGTGTTCTTCTGTCAGATTCCTCATCTGGTTTTGGACTGTAGAGCGTCGGCACCGGTACATCGGGACTATAGAGTGTCGCAATTCCACCCTTCGGACTGTAACTCACCAATTGTTCCGAATCATCTTTCACTGACGCTTGATCTGATTCTTGGGTTTTGTCAACCGTTTGACTATCTGAATCGCCGAGAATTTGTGTCGGCATTTCTGAAGAGTCAATTTCTTCTTTATTTAAAATCTGCGTTGGCAGATCACTATTATCTTCCTTGGGGGAAGAATGAAAATCGAGTTTTTGCGTTTGTAATTCGGATATATCGGTTGAATGTTCCGGTAGGGCAATATTTTCCGTCTCCGATTGGGAATTCTCGAGTTTTTGTGTTTCGAGATCTGAAATATCACGTTCGGGTGTTTCACTGAATTTTTGTGTTGGAAGTTGTGAGTCACAGATTTCTGACTCCTGGTTAATTTTTTGAGTTGGAAGTTCTGATTCGTCTTCACTTGATTCAATTTTATTCTTGTCGTCGTCTTTTGAATCACTTGAATCAATGTCCATACTGTTTGAGTCCTTTCGTTTTCTCTTCTTCTTCTCCTTGTGACTGGAATCGTCTTTCTCTTCGGATTTTTTCTTCTCGCTCGTTTTCTCTTCCTCAATGGAAGTTTCCATATCCCGATCTATCTCATCATACAAATTACCGAATTTGTTATTCAATTTCAAGGTATTTATCTTGAAAGTGATTTTTCCTCTGGAATCATTGGAGGAGATTTTCTTTGGCGGTATTTTGCTGATTGTCTGCCTCTCCTTGCGGAGTGCTTCAATGTAGGGTGTTGGTGGTTCGGGAATGTCGGATAAATCACATGTTTGAATATCGCCGAGAATTATGTCTTCATCTTCGGGTAAATCAGGCATTTCCGGTGGTAATGGCGGAGGTTCTAGGGGACCGATTTGAGACGATAATTCTTGTTCGGTGTGACGGGCAACGTCCATTGTTTCTGATGAATAGATGGAGAAGTTTGGACAGTCTGCTTGTGAATCATCGTCCTCTTCATCGTCATCATAGGCTGTAAGTCGAATTGTCGATTTTACTGGTCCGCCGAAATCGTCATTTAGAATATTCAAACCGGCGAAACTCTCTAGTGATGGAGGTGGTTCCAAAGGTGGTGGATCTTTCGGAGAGGGAATCTGATCGACTTGGATGTTAGTCGCTCGTTTATTACTATCATTGCTGTCACTTTCTTCAGCATTAAAGGGATCGTATTTATCATCTGTTTTTTCGTTCTTCGCAGTTTCCTCTTTCGGTGTGTCATCGATAATCAGTTCCTGATCACTGTCATTGTCTTTCTCGCTCTTAGAATTCTCGTCGAAATCCAATAAACCGGATGGCGGTTCAGGAGGCGGGAGAAGAGTGCTCGAATTATTCGGATCGTCGCCTGATTGACTTTCGCCTTCTACTGGTTTACTGGGTCCCACCATGTCACTGTAAATATCCAGTTCTTCATCGTTCGCTTTATTAGATTGTGATTCGGATTCCGAAGGTAATATTGGATCCAAATCGGTCTGTTGACTCGGCGTATTCTCGGATGATTCTTCGTCATTGACGGGAGGTGGTAAATTGTTTGGTACAATTGGCATTTGCAAGAGACTAGGAGGACCTCCTGGTCCTGGTGGACCCGGCGGACCAGGTGGGATTAAGGGACGAATCAAAGGTGGCGGTCCTCTGTTAAAATTATCCTGAAACGGAAATGGAGGTCTCTCGCTCCCCTCGGGAAATTGCAATCGCTCTGGCATGGAATAACGGTTTCTCTCGTTGCGAAAATGCTGGGGATTACGATTACGAAAAGGTGGAGTGCCGAAAGGTCCCTGGGGACGAACCTGGAAATTTGTGTTAAAATTTTCCGGCGGTCCACGATTACCAAAATCATCTCTCATTCCGGCTCCTCCATAACTTCGTCTTCCGCCACCAGAGTAAGAATCACGTCCACTATAACCCTGACCACCGTGACTTTGACGATTGTTTTCCCTGTAACCGCCGCGGAAATTTCCTCGATTACCTCCACCACCACCACCACCACGGGGACTATTGTACATTGGCGCTTGTGTAACATCATTTGGATTGACATGCGATAGATCTAGAGGTTGATCTTTACCGAGTAATTTATCAGGTTTATTTGATTCATTTTTCTTAATGGGACTTTCGTTGTTATTCATGCTTGTTGAACTTTCCGCGTCTTTATTGATAACTAATAAAGAACCATCAGATTTACGAGTGATAAGGTGACTGTTCTTCTGATTATGCCAGACTTCTTGACTTTTGAGAATACTGTCGAGTAAATTTGGACCGCTAGTATCTTCCGTGCTGACTGTTGGATTGACAATCCCTTTGAGTGCCATTCGTCGTCTGACTGTTGAAATATGCCTTCGTGGTCGTGCGACAATTGCTGGACCATGACTATCGTTTTCATCTTCGGACCTGATTGGAAACAAATACATATTCATGCCACTGAAATGCATGTACAATTTTTCTACTTCACATTTAAAATTCTTAAAATAAAAAAATTTTCAGAAAAAAAGTAATTTCAGCAATAAATATTACTTTAAAAAACATTAACTTTTGCTGAAGGTTTCTTTACATTCCGAACTATTCTTCATAGGAAAATTGTTGCCTTTTGAACAAAAAACAATTATTTCTATTTTAAAAAAATATATCACCTGTAGCTAATTTAAGCACATTAAAGTGTTTCCGATATATCTTTTTATAAACTTTTCTATTATACCGGAATGTTATAGCCATTTAAAAAAATTCATCCTAAGAAATGCAGTCTCAAGTAAAAATTAATTAACATTTAAACAATTGAAATTTTATTATTAATAAAATTTTCTGGAAGAACAAATATTAATTTCCAAGAAAAAATATTTTAAATCTACAAACATTTATTTGTTTATACAATTTGTATATATAATTCAAATTTATCATATTGCTTCTATAGAATTTTTTAAAAATGATTCGATTTCAATGAAAATGTTTATTTTCTTCAAAAAATGATTTTGAAAATATTCTTATTTATTTTTAAACAAAGTCAAAATTTTCTTATCAACAAATAAGCATATTTTCAAAACGGAGTGCTTGTAAAATCTGAAAGGTAATGTTGTAGAGAATCATTTTTTGGAGAAAATAAGCCATATTACATTTAAATCGAATCATTTTAAAAAAATTTTATAGAAGCGACATGACAAAAAATTTATATCATGTGTAAATTGCATAAAAATAAATAAATTTTGATTCACAATTTTTTTCTAGAAAATTGATATTTTTATTTCTCTAGAAAATACGTACTAATAATAATAATTATTTTAATTATTTGAATGATAATTATTTTTCTATAAGTCTGCATTCTGTTGGATGAACCACCTTAATATTTATAAAATCTTTACGTTATTATATTATTTAAATTACAAACAGTAAAAAAATATTTATATTATGTTGTGTTAATAATCTAAATCAAAAATAAAACTCACTGAATTTTAAAATTGAATCTAAATTTTATGATCACAAAAAAAGTGGAAAAGGGGACAAATCACCAAAAAAGATGAAGAAGGTAACAAATCATCAAAAATGGTAAAAAAGGTGTCAAAATTGAAAAAAGTGAGAAAAGGGAATTATCTGCAATGCCTGAACTGTTTTTAAAATTGCCAATTTAGGATAGTAATAATATGTATTCTCAAGAGCAACAATTTTTCGAGGAAGAAAATTAATTCGGGAACAGAAAGAATTGGTGCAATTTTTTTTCTTTAAAGAAACAACTTATAATTAAAATATAAAGTGATAAACAATTCAGAACAATGTGTATTGTGTGCAATTTGATTGATAATTAAAAATAATCATTAAAAGATCCATATTTTTGTCTCAGCCGTTATTTAGCATGAGTGTGGTAGACTAACGCATTTTTATTTTTTTTTAAACTAAACGCATTGCAAATCATTTGCCTCTGTTTTTTTTTTGTATGTGTAAAATTTAGATTTCCTTGTCAATGATACCTATCTGAATAATTTTTTTTTTCATATTTTTGTACAATTATTATATAATGTACGATAATTAATCAGTTTACGATTTTAACTGATCAACCTAAACTATCGTAAATTAAATAATAGAGAAATTTCTTTTTTTTACCTATTCCAATTTCACTGAATGCCTACTTAGCATTGCTTTAGAAATTTTGGATATTTAGTCATTATTCAGAAATCATTTTCCATTCGAATCGAATTTCTAATTTGGGAAAAAGATTTCGTGTCTATTATAAAACACAATTGAAATCCATTTTGAAATATTTTGTTTAAAAATATTTTTATTTCGAATTTTTTAATTTTAATTTTGTATCATTATAATCGATTTGATTAAATTGTTGATTTTAAATTATTCGAAATTTTTTTTAAAGAAAATTTTGTTCTCTTTAAAATTATTGTGCACTTTTGTTTTCATGGTGCAATTTTTGTTTTCTTTAAATTATAAGCGAAATAATAAAAATCAATTATAACGCCATTATCTTCTTTAGCGATTTAACTGTAAATTTTATAATCATATTATAATTGTAAAAATGTTCACTTACCCAGGACTAAGGAGAGAGTCTAAGGACAGCACACTTCCAAACATGCTCAATTGCGGTATGCCCGCTCTGTATCTGTCTGAAGAAATTCTGGATCCAGATTCGTTTGCTTCGGGAGCATTTCTATTTACTTTTGCTTTTAATAGAGGCATTCCTCTATTTTGCCTTTTCGCGTTAACTACCGATAACACCGTTCGTGCACGACGTTTATTTCTCCGTCTCCTCTGAAAGAACAAAAATTTACAATTATTACTAAAAATGTTTTTTTTTCACCAAATTATTTTAAATTTTATAAAGAAAATCAAAAAAACTAAGTTTAACTTTAATGACAATAAAGAATAAAATTCAAATTTATAAATTAGTTTTACATTTTATAAGCTATTTTTAGTTTATTTATTTAATGTATCTAAAATATTTTCAAGTTTTATATTACTATTTATTTTAATTAAAAATATTGATTTCTTATCAAAATACGTTAAATTGTAGAAAATTAAATGTTAATAATCAAGACTATTACCAAGAAACATTGAATTAAATATTTCAATCCGAACAACAACAATTGAACTGTACACCTTAACCTTGTTTCATATTTCATACCTCTCAACCTTCCAATCAGTTTACCTTTTTATTTTTTTGCATCAAAATACGCTTGATAATTAAACATTTCCATTTAAAATTTAAAATGTTAAAATTTGCTTTTGTCCATTTATTTGTAAAATAAAAAAACGTACAATTTTGGACAATGTTTTTAAGAAGAGAATTTAAAAAATTATTTGAGTTATTTGACATTTTTATTTTAATCCTTTTAAAGGGAAAAGTGATTTTCCTAATGTTAGAAATCGAAATTTTCGTTTGTTTAATGAAATATTTTTGTAAACAAAAATTTTACTGGTTTTTTTAAACTTGAGAAAAAAAAGAAAAAAAAATTGAATGTGTTACACTAAAATCCATGCAATTACTACAAAAAAAAGCCAAGTGCGTTCATTAAGAAAATCATTTATTCACAATTATAAAAATCGATTGATACATAAGACGAAAATAATAAAGAACACGCTATAAACAATTACAAAAAGAATTTTATAAATTAATTAAATGAGTATTGAATGAATATTAATCCACATTTTAATAAATTAGTCTAGGAAGATCGTGTAATTTCATTTAATGATAATTGAACGCTTGGCATTTATTAATTAATTATTTTCTATTCGGCAATGAAGAATTTTCTTTCTTTTTTCTTTTTCTTTTTTTTTTTTTTGATTTGACGCTAGTGTGTTAGTGACGATGAAGACATTAATGTACCTTGAGTCTCTTGTATTTTCGTTTACTGGATTTGCCGGCAGCTGTTGATTCCTTGACTTTCACGTAGCTAACAATTTCTTCTTCCTCACCGTCGTCGTTTATCTCCGTAATGCGCACTTCACGTAATATTGTATTGTTTCGTTTTTTAGTTTTACTTGCTCTCGTTTTACGTTTTTTCGTTGGTGCACGACGTGTCGTTCTTGTTCGTCCACTTGATGTGGATGGCGCGTTAATATCGGGAGAACGACTTCGACTATTATCGCCAATCGATTCAATTCCGGACGACGTCGATGGCTGATCCGGATCAAAGAGAAGTCGTCGACGTTCACGTGTTTCGCGTGACCGGGATAAATTTAAATTACGACCCGCGCGAATATTTGCACGAACACGTTCAGTTTGACGTGTACGCGGAATAATACGCGGACTGAACGTGTTTTGTACTACATGTCGACCCCGAGTGCGACCATACGACAGACCGAGACGACGTGCTTCTTCAATCAAATCAGGAACCTCATCAAGATCAATATCAATCTGTAAAATTCCAATCATATATTATTTCAGTTACTTTTTCAATAGAGAATATTTTAGAAGAAAAAGATTTTTATTCTTAACGGAGAGTAAATTTTAAATTAACTTTATAATTAGTAAAGTTTCAATCAATCTAATTAGACGTAACTATCGAATAAAATTATAAAAGAAAAAAAATTTGTATTGATAAATTAGAATAAATAATTGATAAAAGCCCACTTATGTGTATTTAACATATTTTTCTTCAATAAATTTTCCTAGTAAATCCTAGAAAAAAAAGGAAAAAAAATCATTACCGTTCTTTCGGGATCTCTAGGCCCGACTACACTCTCAATTGCCGAGAAACGCAAGAAATTACGTATGTCATTCCGAGATATCTGAAATTATAAACTATCAATTTGCCCTTCTTTCACAAAACCTGAAGAATCGAAATTCCAAATGTGAACTTGAATGACGCAATTCAATATATACCAAAATTACCTTCTCATCAGTATTGAGAATTTAAAAATTTGAATTTGAAAAAGTACAATGATTTAATAATTTTATGCTTATCTTTGATTTTATAATTGTATTACACGTTGTGAAAAATTATTATCAATAAACTAGTTTTCTTCTCGGAATTTTCTAAATGATTAAAAATTACTAGAACTAAAAATCAAAATATATACTTACAGCTTCGGCGTCATTTTGCATGTTTTGTGAACACTCTGAACAGTACCATTCGTCCAGGGGAATATGAAACAATTGTGGTTGTAGACATTCCATATGATATCCAAGATCACAGCCATCGCACAACAGCATTCGATCTTCTCTATCACATTCGCTGCAAATTTCACAATAAGTTGGATCCTCTTGAATTGTATCCTCAATTTGTTGTTTCACTTCAATCGGAATGTGCCTCAAAATCTGGAGAAAGTAAAACAATACCAGTATATATATTTTTTTTGAAACTATTAAATATTTAAATTAGAATTTTTCTTTTAAGAAAATCGATTTTTCGTTTAATTTAATAGATGAGTAAAAAATTTTCTCTACCTTGCCAGTGTGTGATTTGACATTGATGACAGTGAAAGTTTGTCGATCCACTGGACAAGTGTTGATGTTTTTACTCCATTCTAAAATGCACTCAAGACAAAAGCAATGTTCACATGATGACGGAGTGGCAATTTCTTGTTTTCTAAATGGCAATAAGCAAATTGGACATTTATCCGATTGTCCATCACTATTGTCGGACTCGAATCCTGCGCCCGATGTCGATTCATTTTCAACGTCATTTGTTTTCTTAGTTTTCTTCTCATCCTTCGCCTTCGAATTAGGTTCATTATTATCTGACTCCCCTATGCTTTCCCAATCCGATTGCCATTCCGAATCATCGCTTATCACTGTAAAAATAAAGTGAATAAATTGTAAGAAAAGAAAATATAATACAATTAAGAAAAAATAAATAAAGTGAGGTGGAGGATTTAAAAATAAATTAAAAAATAGGTAAATTTAAAGAAAAGTTTTAGATAATTGAGGGGCTGGATCTTAAAACAACACATAAAATTTATACAGTGGTTTTTGTTGGCTCCTGACACCCCAAAAATAATTTTTTTAAATAAAGTTTTTCACTATCTTATAGGAAATTTCCTTGCGCATCTTTTTTCTTCTCATGATTTTTTTATATTTATAACAGTTTTTGAGAAAAAAGCCAAGCGAATACCGCTGTAGAAATTTTATGTGTTGTTTTAAGATCCAGCCCCTCAATTGTAAGGAGAAGACAATTTAAAAAATTATTTTCAGGCTTTGCACTCAATAAATAATTTTAAAAAAGTAGCTCTAAGACTCAAAAAAGTAGCTAAAGAAAAATTAAATTTGACCATTTAAAAAAACTCGTTTTAGTCGATTCACAATATCACAAAAATTTGTTTCTATATTTCCCTGATTTCTATAAAAAATATTCACTTGTTTTCCTATTCTTGTAATAACTTCAATTCTAAAATTTTTGTAAAATTCTATTATTTTCCAAACTTTATAACTATAGAAAAATTTAAATATTCAAAAGACTAATTATTTTTCATAATTTCTAAATTAAATTCTTCACACTTGAATAATTTTTGTTCAATAAATATATAAATACCTACTTACATATTTTTTCACAGAAATTAAAATTTTGAATAATTTTAATGTAAAAGCTTTTTGAAATTTAACTACTAATAAAAATCCATACTATAACGCATTTAATAGTCAATTTATTATAAACTAAAATTTTAACTGGAATTCATTTTTAAATAAATTCTTATTAGAAAGTTCTACAAGAATTCAATTATTTAAAAACAAAAATAAAAAATTGATTATTTTTTAAAATTAAACACTTGTAAAGAATTTTATTAAAATTTTTGAAAATAATTCCATTCTTTCGAAGAATTTTAATAAATCTTTTGAAAATAATTACTAGGCCTCGGATCGACTTTAACGAGCCCAAAAAGTCGCTTTAGTCAATTAAAAATAGAAAAAAAGTTGAAAAAGTCGTTTATTTAATTCAATGTTGTCACAAAAAATGTTATTTTGTATTTCCCTAATTCTTCACTGATTTCTAAATTCAATTAATCGAAACTCGAATAATTTCATGCTAAATAAATATTTAAATACTTCACGGAGAGAAACTTATAGTAGTGGGTAACATAATTGTGGTTAGGGTGACCATCTTTAATGTTACGTATACAGACAGCTATATCTAGATAGTCACCGTTACCATCAATATCATCAGGAGTAACATCTTGGTAGTAAGGGGTAGCATAACTATATTTTTTTAGCATCTGTGATGGTTGGCAGTAGCATAATGATAGTATCGTGTAACATCATCTTTTTAACATCAAAATCTGACTATCCATTTCTCTCAGTGTTCTTATTTCTTTTTTCACAGGAAATAAAATTTAAAAAAATTACAACTTCTGAAATTTCTTAACATCTAAAAATTAAAACCCTTCCAAAATTAAATTATTTTCTACAATTTTGAACTAAACTTCATCTCTAAATCAATTATCCATATTAATTTTTAATAACTTTCCGAAAGTTCTTCGAGAATTCAATTATTTTAATACAAAAAAATCAATTTTTCATAATAATTGAACTGACTTTATTCGAAAGTTAATTGAATCTTAAAAAATTATGATAAAACAATTCGAAGAATTAGTTTTTTATAAATATGTAATTTTTCGAAAATTGATTGAATTTCTAAAAAGAATTTTTGTATAATTTAAAAATGTTAAGTTTAAAATTCGCGCAATCGAACCTCTACCTCTATCATCAGAGGGCACACTTCTCTTTTTGATAACTTCTAGTTATCGTTTTGAGTAGATGTTAACATTTTGATGCCTTTTAGTTATCGTGTGCCGCCTGGGTAGATCAGTGTTCATTCAATGGCTCCGCTGTTAATGTACTAATGTTTAATTGTGTATCTCTTTTTGCTCTTATATATGAATCTTTAAATATATTAACTTTTATTGTATGTCCCATTGTTTTTTTGTGCGTTACCCTGTTCTTATTAACAAAAAAAAACTAATTAATTATTTGGAGAATTTTAATTAAAAATTTGAAATATGATTATTTTCTCCAAAATGTTAAAAATGATTCTAAAAAATTTTAATGTTATTTTTTGTATTTGAATTTTCGGAAATATGTAATCAAAAATATTGAAAATAATTGGATTTTCAAAAATTAAAATGAAAAATTCTGAGAATTAGTTTTTTTCAAAAATATTTTAATATTTATTTTACAATCTAATTTTCATTAATTTTTATTTTTATTAAATTTACACTTTAAGATTTTTCGTTAAAATTTTTGAGAATTAAATTATTTCCAAAATTTTCAATTACAATTTTTTAACAGTTAATTTTCAAAAATTGCAATAAAATACTTGAAAATCATGATTTATTTTCAATTAAATCTTACAAAATTTCAATTATTCAAAATCTTTTTAATTGTATATTTCAAAAAATTAATTGGAAAAATTATTCAAAAATAACTTTTCAAAGATTTGTCTATAGACTATAGTTATACTTTTCACACTATAAAAATAGAAATAAGTTGCAGTTTATACCAAAAATGTCGTATTTTGTTGCAAAATTTGGAAAAAAAAGTCGAAAAAGTCGCATTATTTGAAAATAAAAATAAAATTTATTTCTTTCAAAGAATTTTTTTTAAAATATTATAAAAAATCCATTTTTTAAAAATTGTGTTTTAAACAATTAAATTCCTATAAAAATTGTATTATTCATGATATGGATTTTTTTTTAATAAATTAATTATTTTGAGAAAGATTATTAAAATAGTACACCTGTATTGAAAATAATTGAATTGTTTTAAAGAATTTTATTATAATTTTTTTATTTCAACTATTAGCGGATTTAAAGTAGTGCAAATTAGTAGGTAATTATAGCAAATAAATATATAAATTATAGCAAATAGTAGGTTTTAGTAGATGAGTGCTAAGCCTGTATTTTAAAAATTCTTTTTTCATACAAAAAAATTTTGTTTACTATTTTTTATGAGAAGTCAATATACTTACTCAAAGCAGACTCATTTAATTCGGTGTCACTACTCCCACCACTGAGTTCACTTTCGCTAACTAATCGCTGTAAAATAATCTTTTTTTAGCATATTTCAGTTGATTATTTTTTATTTTTTAATATAAGTGATCACATTGATTATTATTGTTCAAAGAAAGGTTAGTTAAAAAGTTTATTTTAAATATAATGTATACAGGCATCACAGTACCTTTTTTTATCAAAAAAGGTGAAAAGGGGAATTTTTGTACTCAAAAAGGGAACAAAAAGGGGACAAAAATTTATTTGTTTCTACAACCTGCATTATAATTCACATTTTTTATCATATAGCTTCCATAAAATTTTTTAAAAATGCTTCGATTTTAATCAGAGTTGCCACAAACATTTAATTTTGTTTTTCCCTGATTTCCAGACATTAACTTTTTCTCTAAAGAATATTCTGCGATTCACTCTAAAAATAATTAGATACGAAAAAAAATGTTCTATTACATTCATTTACGAATTTTTTTAACTGTAAAATTATTCAAAATCAGCAATAACTTCTTTTTTAAAAAAATATTTAATCATTATTATTTTTCCATAGAAATTAAGATTTTCAAAATATTCAAATTCAAATCTTTTTGAAATTCGACAATTGAGGCTCCCAATTCAAGAACCGGTCGGACGCTCGGACGACACGCGCTAGTACCAGTCGGGTAGCAGTGAGTGGCCCAGAGGCGCTCACTGCTCACTGACTGGCAGTTGCGCGTATCTTCCGAGCGTCCAACCGGTTCTTGAGTTTGGAGCCTCAATTTATAATAATTAAAAATGACCGAGTGATAAAATTATTATTTTCTAATATAAGAAATATTTTTATAAGATTTAAATATTGTCTGAAATTTTTGTGACACGTGTTTGAAACAAAAAATTTTATAAAATGTAATTTTTAATAATTAAACATGTCTCAGTTCTATAAGAACATGTTTTTTTAGTTTTTTTGTAAAGTTTATGAAGATTATAATTATGTTATTAATGTATCACTGAAGAGGACGCCAACGTTGGTGTCTAGACGTCTGATTTATTTATTATCTAATGAAAAAATAAATCATTACTAATCCAGTAGAATCCTGTGTTTTATCAATATATATACTATCTGGATGAAAAAATTTTAAAACCATTTTAAATATTTTTACTGTAACTTCTTCAAAATTATTTTTATCATTTCAATTCAATTATTACTTTCTAGAACTGTTAACTATAATTGTTCTTTAAATTAATTATTTAGAATAATTTTAAAAAAAATTCTGAGAATTTTCAAACGTATTTGTTTACAATTCAATTTTACAAAATTTCATCGATTATTTGGAAATTCTTCAATTAAATATATATTTGAAAATAAAAACTTCGAATAATTTCAATTAAACTTTTTGAAAAAAATTAATTATACAGAATTGTTAGTTAAAAATATGACAAATTTAGATTTTGAAAGATTTCAATATGAAACTTTTTCAAAATTCAATTATTTCTAAAAATTCACGTTATTATGCTTTTAATATTCAATTATTATGTAAAATTTTAACTAAAATTCACTTTTAAATCAATTTCTATTAGAAAATTATATGAAAATTCAATTATTTAAATACAAAAATAAAAAAATTATATTGAATAATTGAACGTTTCTTAATAATTATTGAATTCTCATAAAGAATTTTATCAACAAATTTTTAAATAATTAAATTCTTTCGACAAATTTTAATAACATTTTAAAAAATAATTACATTTTTCGAAGAATTTGATTAAAATTGTACCTACTAAAAATAATTGAAATTCTGCGATGAGTTTGATTATTTATGAAAATAATGGAATTATTGCGAAGAAATTTATAAAAAGTTTATAAATAATAGAATTCTAGTGAAATTATTTTATTATTTATAAAAATAATTAAAGGTTTGCGTTGAATTTTAATAAAAGTTTTTTTAAATAATTGAATTCTTTTGGAAAGTTTTATTAAATATTATTTAATATAATAATAAATATAAATATATTTTATTAAATAAAAAATTATTTTGCAAATAATTGAAATTTTTCCAAGAATTTTATTAAAATTTTTGAAAATAATTGAATTTCGAAGCAAAATTTTATTATTTATAATAACATTGAAATAAGGGAACAAGAGGGGACCAACTGTGATGCCTGTATATAACATAATAAAATAATGTTTAAGATTAGAAAAATTATTTTTACTTCCATTTAGGTGTCAAATTGCTAAAACTAGTTAAAAAATATAAATAAGGGACAAACTTTGATCACTGATATAAAAATACAAATTCAACAATTTTTTTTAATAAACAATACATACGTGGACTTTTCTTTTGTTTACTGGTCTTTGTACATCACTACCGTCATCACTGCTTTCGGCATCACTGACAACTCGTTGCTGTTTGATCGAAAAAACAAATATTTATTTTTTATTAACAATTTATTTCTACTATTACTTTTTATTACTTCATTAATATCATTAGGTATTAATTTCGAATTTTTCTATTATTTTTATTACCATTATTAACATTATTATTATTATTCTTTATTTTACTTTCTATTTTATTGATATTGAAAATAAAAAAACGTCCAAGTTTTGGTAGATAAATTGAATGATGAAGGATATAATTTATGTTATACGTACAAGAGTCTTTCTTTTGCGATGATTCCGAACAACAATTGAGTCCTCGCTGCTATCACTGTCATATATAATCAATTTGCGGGACTTGGATGTTTTTTGAATCCGCTCGCCATCACTTGACATTTTGAAAGTTTGAAATGAATTTACATTCACTTCATATCTTGAAGATCAACTGTATAAAGAAGGCGAATATTTGGTTAAAAAAATGGAGTAACTAAATAAAAATGTTGCATAATAATAATAATAATTGCAATAAAATTAATATTATTGCATGTTTACATAGTAAAATACCAAAATATAAACGAATAAGATAAAATACGTGTAAAAATTTTAAATATATAATTGATTCAAATTCAAAAAGATATTTTCAATATCCAATATTTGTTATTAAAAGTATCTAATGTATACATTTTTATTTAAACTATATAGGGAATAACATGTTACACTGCTTTTCGGTTACATACAGGATTTCTTGCCCGTGAAAAAAATCAATACATTCAACACCCAAACGATTTTTCCTCTAAAAACCGTTAGCAGCATCAACTTCCATTCGTGGGCATTTTTAAATTATTATTTGATATGATAGTTAAAATAGACTAATAATAAATACGTATATTGCAATTTTTTTCTCAGAAACTATTGCATTTTAAATACAAAAAATTTGTTTGAAAGAAAAAGGAATTTAATTTCTACTGATCTTAAGATGATTTTCACTTAGCAAACGCAAAAAAAGTTTCACTAACGAAGCTGATAATTAAGAATCAACTTGTGAATCAGCTGTGGAATAAAGTTTCGAATAAAATCCTTCAATATAACAAGATAAAAATTAAAAATTTGTAAATTTAAGATTTCAGGAATAAAATCGACATGTAGGTAATGTTATAACCGACCTCGATCAAAAGTTTTCCAAGCTCATTGATTACGTAGGTCATATAATTATATTAAATAAGATAACATAAAACACACAATTATTACGTTTATAAATATACTCGTTCAAATTTCCTTTAAATTGTTTTCTTTAATAAAGAAATTAATAGCTTCCTTTTAACACTGATCGCACCCATAAACGTCGCTTTAACAATTATATTCCAACTCACTTAAAAATTACATTAGCCAAAAATGATCTTTATTTAAAAACCAACACATTTGTTTTTTATAATCAAACACTAAAAGTTACATCAAAGGATGTTAATTTTCACACCTTAATAGGCGTTTTTTTTGGGATGTTAGAAATACTCTTGTCAGCTAAGCACAGGTAATGAAATACCACCATTTTGCACTCTTCTCCAACACTTTTTAACTCGGCCAAAATATCATTATCGAATGTATTTATTTAATAGAATAGTACCTACTGAGATTAAAATCCGATGTGCGTTAACAAACTTAACAAATATTGACAATTCACAGTACGCTTCTATCAGAATTCTACGACATCTTGGCTTAAGACGCCGTGGACATTTGCGACGTTGCGCTATTTCTCATTCAAGATGGCTTCTTATTCACAGGTCACAGGAATACAAGGAGAATTTAGAATTATGCTCTATTTGAATACGAATTAGATAGCTTTGTTTATTAAACATAAAGCAATTATAGACTAATTAAAACTATACAATTTAAAAATAGCTCTAAAATAGTGGATCTATTCACCAAATTTTAAAAAGTAATAATTTACACCAAATTTACACTATCGACATGCAGATGTCAAGATGAATGTTACGAGCGACTACCATCTCGCTCGTTAACTTTCGATATATCGATTTACGAGTTATCGAAGCGCGAAATTATAACATTTCGTTAATAAACTTAATTATTTTTAGTATTTTCTCACGACTTTAGACAATTATTGACGAGACTAAACAAGAAAGTTTGACTATTGTAAAATATAATACTTCACGGTTTAATAGTTTCCAAATTCTGAATATGTATTTGAAAATCAACATTTCTTAGAATTGTCATAAATCAAGTAGAATAGCGAAAGAAAATGTAATCTCTAGTTTCTTTAGAGTCATAAAACCGAGAAACCCTCGAAAGAATATAAAAAATATCTCAAGTGTCCTTTTCCATAGGACAATGCAACATGTGTTTACCATACTTGTGACCACAGAAATGGCTTCGAAAAGTCACGTACACATAGACTTTCATTATGCGACGAACTTTAATTATCAATTGTATAATATGAACATTATGAACAATTGACAATAATATTATATTGTTGCTAATTATGCAACATGAATGTATTATTTGAAAATGATATTATTAGTAAACTTTATCTAATTTATTGTTGTAATATTATGATATTGGATATATATATATATATATATATGTTTGTAACGTATTAATATAATTATAATATTATATTATGATATATTATCAAATTAGTTATCGTTATAATTGTTGTTTATATTTAAATATGATGAGTGCAGTATAATAGATTTATTGTTACTAGAAATGATGTAAATAATTAATAATTGTGTGATTAGTGTGAATGCAAAAGGGTTATGTTCACTCGTTGTGATACATGTTTTCAATACATAGAGTATGTTTATACGTGTATTAGTGCAGTGCAGTGTTAGTGTTGTGATTCTGAACACTTCATAGACTTTACAAACTATAACAGAGCATGCGCAAAGATTCTGCCATGGACCAAGGGCCAAATGCTCTCTTACGAAAGCAGTTCTACTTTGGAGTTCTTTCGTAATGTACTTCAGAGTAGTCCCAAAAACAGTTCTAAGAATAACTTCGACTTTTGTAATGTTTGACTTTAATATATAATAAATGTATTGGGTTTACTCGTGAAATGAGTCGGATTAATAATTAATTGATATTAATATTAATTATTAATTGATCTTTCTTATTTTCGAGGTTTTTCCCTCCGTTTCAACGGAAATTTACTTGTTTTATTTCGAATATTTCCGCTTCCTTTTCAAAGGATTAAACCAAGATAAACGAACATCGAATCAAATCGCGGATCTTACGCCTGCGCGTAAATAACGTAAATCCGCACGTAACATGATGTGGGAATGAAGGGTGTTTGTATTAATATGTATCAGAAGGTTGTCCCACTAAATACGTGTTTCTTAATAAAGTCAATTATAAACAATATAACTCCAGATTTATAAACAATAACAATTTATTAAATTAATAACGAAGATAATATAATTTAGAGGTTAGACGCGACTCTCGACATTGCCTGACGCACTTAGTAATTCCTGATTACATTCTGTATATCCTGGTAATTCTCGCTACTCTCTCATACACCTCTCATCCCTACTACATGCTTACCAGAGCTGCCAGGTACCCTCACCAAACGCAACTGCGCTTGCGCGACAAAAATGCTTCTATTTGTAGAATAAAACTTGTCCATCTAAAGTACTTTATATGTTTAAATATAAAACGTTTTAAAAATGCGCGGTTCATTTCGCCAATAAGATCATTTTTGTAGTGCAAGCTAAGTTGATTTGGTAAGGGTACTTCTGATTAGAAGGTAATTTTGTAAAAGGAGAAATTGAAATTGTTAAAAAAAAAGTTTAAAATTAAAGTGAAATGTTGAATCAAGTTAAAATGTTTTGAAAAAATTAAAATTTTAAAAATTACACCGTTAAACTGAAACTAAATTATAAGTAAAAAAGAGAAAAATGATTTAAATTTAAAGAAATAAATGTCTTTTACAAAATTACCTCCCCTCCTATTATTGATTATTTTAATTTATAAAAAAAAACACAAATGTGCTTTTGTTTTTATAAAAAATTTGAAAAATTCAAACAATAATCAATAAAAGAAGTAGCATGTTTTTTAATTTCTTAAAAAACCTGGTATGCCTTTTTACAGGCTGGTTCGGATCTCATAAGAGATCTCCCGGTATGTACAATGGCAAAAAGCCATCACCACCAGGACCGAATAATGTTTTGTTAAATTATTTCCGCAATTAAGCAGTATATTGTCCATCGTAGAAATTTGTATTTCCGGTTGTCGAGGTTCCTCCTTTTCATTGTCCTTTAAGAGATTTACTTAGTGCTGAAAAAGAGAAAATAATTACAAATTAATTAAATTTTTTAATATTTTTCATAAAAAAAACTATTTTTTAACTATAAATTTTAAAAACTTACATTTAAAAATGAATGTTGAAAGTGATGGGAAAAATTATTTCTGCAATTCTGCAGCCTCATGTTCAATGTCATCATTTTTTATCCGAAATAGATGGTGATTTTTTATGGAATCCTTTGGTATGATTTTCTCTTGAACAAGTGCAAGATTAAGAATATTACGCCCTGCATTTACGTCTCTTTCCCACGTTGTTTTGCATTTCGCACAATAAGTGTATCGATGGGGACTCTTGGATATTTTAAGTGGTCTCACACAGCGACTACACATTTTTGTTGTATTAAACTCATTTACTTTCACGACTTGCAATTTATCCTTTCCTAATTCTTCTGATCTTTGAAAAAGAGTTTGTTGAATACGTTTCAAAGGAGCTTTAGTGTATCCCTTGATAAAATTAGGTATTTCAGCTCCACCAATCCCTGCTGGAAGTAAATAGATAGAAACCTTTTCTCTTTTAATCCCTTTCTATTGCTAATATAGAAAGAGATATGAATAATGTATAACTTTTAATCTCTTACCTATACTTCTTTATGCCTTTCTATTCCTACCTTTATCAACTTGTTTGCTATTTCTTTTAATCACCTTTTTTGAATAACTTTTAATAGCCATTTTAAACCCTTCTATCTCTTTTTATATACAATCTTATTACAACTTTTTGTTATTTCTTTCAATCACCTTTTCTCTATTACTTTTAAAATCCTGTCTATTTCCTTGTATCTCTTTCAATGTTAGACCTTATAGACACTATTCTTTATACCTATTAATAACCTATTCTCAATACCTTTTAATAACCTGTCTATAAACTTCTATCTCTTTTTATGACAGAAGTTCTCGATACTCTTCTTTCTCCACATTTATAACCTTTTCTTAATAACTATTGATATCCTATTTATACCCTTCCATCGCTTTTTATGTAGGATCTTATTAACACTTATTTATTACCATTATTCCCATTATTGAGATAGAAAAAGATAGAAATGCGAGACTGCAAAACTATAAACCTTTTTTATTCCTTTTTATCATTCTTCTTTTCCGAATGTTATTCTTTTAATCTTCTTTCAATCCCATATTCTATCTCCTATTACTTTATTTAGAAGAGATAGGGATAGTTAAGAATATGGGGATTTGAGGAGATATAATAAGATTATCTCTTCTAATCTACTGTAGTATATCCCTTTCTATATACATACTCATAAACTTATACGCGCATGCGTCGATCTTCCCAGCTGTTATGTGTCATGGCGTCGGGTCAGTAGATCCGTAGATCAGAAAGCGTGTGTTATGCACTGTGCGATTGTACGTTTTTGTTTGAGTTTATAACTTCCATATTTTTATAGTTTATTGTAAATATATTTAACCAATAAATGTTTATCAGTAATAGACAACCAAAATTAGTTTTAAACTCACAAAGCATCGAAACTTTTCTAAAAATGTATTAAAGATTTACTTGCAAATTTTTTATAGTTAATCGTAATGAATTAAAACAACACGATTAAGAAACTCAATTAACAACAATAGAGAAAGTTTTTAATTGAAATTAATCGATTTCTTCTATAAGGGGTATCTCCTTTTTTACTTTCCTTTGGATTAGAAAGGATGTGAAAATGGATAGAGGAAGACAGAAATGTATGAAAAGAAAGAGATTGAAAAGTTCTATCTTCTTTAATTCACCACTTTGCATCCCCAATTTTTTATCTCTTTCTATATATTTTTTTCTATATATTTCTATATCTAAAACTGTATATAAAGAGATTAGAAGGGATAAAAAGATATATAAATATAAAGTTATAGAAAGAGATAAAAAAATTGTATCTCTTTTAAGTATCCATTTTGCATCTCCAAACTATTATATTTTCTAATCTTTTTTTATCCCCTTTTTTTAATCTCTTTGTATCTCTTTACTTCCAGCAGGGATAGCAACGAAACAGGGTTTCTTCTTTGTATCACCTACTATCCAATTCACAAGTTGATCAACTTGTCGCTTTTGTGCTGAATATCGATCAATTCGTAAACGCGTTACGGATCTTTTTTGATGAAGTGATTGGAAATTTTGTAAAAGATGTATTCTATATTTTGTTATGCGATGGCGATCTCGAGGATTAGTCATGCAAAAATTTTCCATCAATGGATCCTCAGCAAGTTGCTTGTAATATTTTTGCATGTCTATACCTTTTTTCTTCATTAATTCTCTTCTTCTGTAGTCGCCCATCTGCCATCTCATCATCCAACTACCAATGTAAATAGCTGAATCCTTTTTTACATTAGTGGTTGGATTAGGATCGTTTTCCCTACTGACGCCAGCCAGAGTCGCCCTCGCACCAGGATCAAAACCACAAAATTTTTTGTAACTTCCAACTTTCTTCTTTGATTGCACAACATCATGTTTTGTGGGTAAATCAAAAATTACTGACACGTCCACACCATTTGTCGTTATTGTACCAGAAAATTTACCACCATTCTTTAATTTTTTTCGACCTCTTTGGATTGATTTAAAGTTGAACATTGAATTCCACCTTTCTTCATTGTTCATTTCTCTTAAGCGCTTCATTTCATCGTCCATCTTATCAACTGCTCTTTGAAGATGATCCTTATTCGTTCCTGATTTTCTTTTCTTTTTTTGTAAAATTGCCTTTTTTTCTTTAATTTCTTGAATAACAGTTGCCGTTTGCAATTCTTTTAAAGCAGTATTTGTATAAACCACATGCTTCACGCCTAATGAAATTTGTGGAATTAACGTGAAATTCTTCTTCTTTTTATCATGAAATTCTTGTTGAATCATAATGAAAAATGGCAAAAATTTATGCCATTCTTCATCTTTTGTCAATTTTGTAAAGTCCAATTTTCTTCTATCATTATCACCCTTTTTCAGTAGTAAATCAGTAGGGAATCCTTTCACTTGACATTCATTTTTTTGCAGCAGGAGATTTAAAGCAGCAACAGATTGTTTATAAAATGAAGGCCTTCTTTTTCGAAATTTCTTTTTTTCCTTATTCTTCTCTTTTTCTTCTTCTTCTTCCTTATTCTTCTCTTTTTCTTCTTCTTTTTCCTTATTCTTCTCTTTTTCTTCTTCTTTTTCCTTTTTCGATTTTTTTCTTCGCCTTCTTGGCCTTTTTTTATAATAGACTTTATCGCAATGTTTGAGATATTTTTCCTGTCGAACATATCTTTCATCGCAGTAGTCTGATGTTTTTTTTTCTCGCATTTCATCTGGAAATTGTTTTCGAGATTTTTGAAATTCTTTTCTTTGTTCATTTTTAATGCTATTTTTAAAACTCCTAATTTTTATTTTTTCATCATTATCATTTTCGATATGGTAAACTGAACAAATTTCTTGAATTTCATCTACTTCCATATGATTTTTTTCTTCGTCTTCAATTTCCATTAATAGCTGCAAATATCTTCTTAATCGTGATGCTGCATGCGTCGTGAAATTTGTTTTAAAGTTTCGATTCAACACTAAAGCTGCCTCCTGAATTATTGCCGTTCTATGTTCTCCGTCATAAAGTGGAATGTCATTCCTTAATTCTTTATATTCGTTGACCATTGTATTTATTTTCGCATCCTGTTCAGTTACTTTACGTTGAGCATTTACTTTCTGCTTTAATGATATTAAAAATGACAGAAAGTCGGGACCATTGTTGGTCCATTTCTCCAACAATGATGGGCAATTTTCAACATTTTCAACATTCGTTTCTTCATATAGGCCGAATAATGCCATTGTTGTTGCCTCATACATCATTGATGAAACAACCTTTGCATCTTCTTCAATTCGATTTTTAATGTTTGCTGATTTACATAATTTTCCCAAACAAACTTTTACCGTATGCTTTTCTGTTCCCATTAATTCCAATCTTCTTCTCACTTTATGATGCAACGGTTTATCAATATTTTCATTATCCAAAGTAATTGACTTTCTTTTTCTGTTTGAAGAAACACCAATTGTAGATTTCTCGACACTGTATTTCTTTCGTTTTGAAGAGGGGCCAGCACCACTTTCAATTGATGAGTCAACACCTATAATTGGAAGAAATGAAAATTTTATTAATTTTATATTGAGAGAGATTAAGAAAATATAAAAGAAGAAAAAAGAATACAAAATTTTACCATCTCTTTTTGAAGTTGATGTTGAATGGGAAAATTTAGCTTCTTGCTTTTTCGATTTCTCTACTTTTGAAGAAGTGATTTTTAAATCAGGTCCAGTTGATGACGATAATGATAATGATGTTTCTGTTGGTACACGGTTAACTGAACACGGTGACAGCTTTTCAGGAGAATCACTTGGTACTGAAAAAGAAAAAAAGGAATTAAATAAATTAAAATTTTTAAATTGTTATTTTAATAAAATATTTTTAAAATGTACCCAGGTGAAAATGATTCATCGTACGAATCATTTTTTCCTTGGTTAATTATTAAAAACTTACATTTCAAACTTAATCTTTGACTATGAAATACTAGAAGAAAATAATTTTAAAAAACTTACATTTTAAACTCAATCTTTCACTACAAGAGAAAAATTGTTTCTCCGGAATTCCAGATTTTAGATCTTCAGTCTTTCCAATCGAACTGACACACACTTCTTCGCGAGATCTGGTTGGTGCTGAAAAATGAAAAGAAGGAATCAAATAAATAAAAAATAATAATTTTTTAATTTAAATCAAATACTTGAAGAAAATAATTTTAAAAAACTTACATTTTAATCTGAATATTCCACTCGAGCGAAAAGTTTTCTTCTCTGCTTTTCGAGGTTCAGCCTGCACAGTCTTTGGAGTTGATGACGATGAAGAAAATGTCAAATTTTCGTCAGATTTTTGTGTCTGTGAGTTTCCGTAGAAGAATCTAGTAGAATGTCCTTCACGAGATTCATTTGTTGCTGAAAAAATAGAGAATAAACAAATAAATTAAAATTGCTAACTTTACATGTAAATACAAATATTTTTAAAATACATCTGTTAAACACTAACATTTTAAACTCAATCTTTCACTGAAAGTAAAAGATTGTTTCTCCGGAATTCCAGCTTTCACATTTTCAGTCTTTCCAATTGAACTGTTAGACATTTCTTCGCGAGATCTAGTTGGTGCTGAAAATTAAAAAGAAACAAAAGAATTAAAATTAAAAAATTCCTCAATTTAAATCAAATACTTGAAGAAAATAATTTTAAAAAACTTACATTTTAATCTGAATATTCCACTCGAGCGAAAAGTTTTCTTCTCTGCTTTTCGAGGTTCAGCCTGCACAGTCTTTGGATTTGATGACGATGAAGAAAATGTCAAATTTTCGTCAGATTTTTGTGTCTGTGAGTTTCCGTAGAAGAATCTAGTAGAATGTCCTTCACGAGATTCATTTGTTGCTGAAAAAATAGAGAATAAACAAATAAATTACAATTGTTAACTTTACATATAAATAAAAATATTTTTAAAATACATCTGTTAAACACTAACATTTTAAACTTAATCTTTCACTGGAAGTAAAAGATTGTTTCTCCGGAATTCCAGCTTTCACATTTTCAGTCTTTCCAATTGAACTGTTAGACATTTCTTCGCGAGATCTAGTTGGTGCTGAAAATTAAAAAGAAACAAAAGAATTAAAATTTAAAAATTCCTCAATTTTAATCAAATACTTGAAGAAAATAATTTTAATTACATTTTAATCTGAATATTCCACTCGAGCGAAAAGTTTTCTTCTCTGCTTTTCGAGGTTCAGCCTGCTCAGTCTTTGGAGTTGATGACGATGAAGAAAATGTCAAATTTTCGTCAGATTTTTTTGTCTGTGAGTTTCCGTAGAAGAATCTGGTTGAATGTCCTTCACGAGATTCATTTGTTGCTGAAAAAATAGAGAATAAACAAATAAATTACAATTGTTAACTTTACATATAAATAAAAATATTTTTAAAATACATCTGTTAAACACTAACATTTTAAACTCAATCTTTCACTGGAAGTAAAAGATTGTTTCTCCGGAATTCCAGCTTTCACATTTTCAGTCTTTCCAATTGAACTGGTAGACATTTCTTCGCGAGATCTAGTTGGTGCTGAAAATTAAAAAGAAACAAAAGAATTAAAATTTTAAAATTCCTCAATTTAAATCAAATACTTGAAGAAAATAATTTTAAAAAACTTACATTTTAATCTGAATATTCCACTCGAGCGAAAAGTTTTCTTTTCTGCTTTTCGAGGTTCAGCCTGCTCAGTCATTGAAGTTGTTGGTGATTGAGAAACTGTCAAATTTTCGTCAGATTTTTTTGTCTGTGAGTTTCCGTAGAAGAATCTGGTTGAATGTCCTTCACGAGATTCATTTGTTGCTGAAAAAATAGAGAATAAACAAATAAATTACAATTGTTAACTTTACATATAAATAAAAATATTTTTAAAATACATCTGTTAAACACTAACATTTTAAACTCAATCTTTCACTGGAAGTAAAAGATTGTTTCTCCGGAATTCCAGCTTTCACATTTTCAGTCTTTCCAATTGAACTGGTAGACATTTCTTCGCGAGATCTAGTTGGTGCTGAAAATTAAAAAGAAACAAAAGAATTAAAATTTAAAAATTCCTCAATTTAAATCAAATACTTGAAGAAAATAATTTTAAAAAACTTACATTTTAATCTGAATATTCCACTCGAGCGAAAAGTTTTCTTCTCTGCTTTTCGATGTTCTGCCTCTTCTGTCTTTGGAGTTGATGACGATGAAGAAAATGTCAAATTTTCGTCAGATTTTTGTGTCTGTAAGTTACCGTAGAAAAATCTGGTAGAATGTCCTTCACGAGATTCATTTGTTGCTGAAAAAATAAAGAATAAACAAATAAATTACAATTATTAATTTTAAATGTAAATAAAATTTTTTCAAAAAACAACTTTTAAACACAAACATTTTAAACTCAATTGTTGTTTTCTCTTCATTATGTCAATACAGTAGATACTGGTACATGAATTTCTGTAAAAAAAAATTTGTTAAAAAGACAAAATAATAAGGGTGCAATCTAATAGCATCGTTTTGCGTTGGGTTTTGTAATTAGGCTATTTGGGTATTTTTTTAAAATTTTAGCAACTACAAGCTACTACTTGTGTTAATATATATATATATATATATATTTTAGAATTTCCATTACATTAAATTCACAAATTATTAGAGATCAAGCAACTATTTACAAAAATTATAATAAAATTCTTTAAAACGAAATTCAATTAGTAGTTTAAAAAAAATCTTTGAAATTCAATTATATTGTCTTGAAATTAGAAAATAATCAATTATTTGAGAAAATCATTTTCAAAAAGATGAATTATTTAACAAAATTTTCATTAAAATAATTATAGTTTTGATAGAAATTTGAAAAAAGTCTGCATAATATAATGTAGAGAATAAATAATTTATAAAGTTTCTAAAATTAATTCTTTTAATAGTCAAGTTACAAAAAGCAAAGCAAATAACGATGCCATGGGACTGCACTCGGGGACTTATTTTATCAACGATTATTTAATAAACTGTCGAATAAAAAAAACGTCCGTTTTGCCTTAATAAGGCTTTGCCGTAATACAGCTTTACGTCCGTCTGCCTTAAAAAGGCTTTGCTGTAATACAGCTTTACGTCCGTCTGCCTTAATAAGGCTTTGCTGTAATACAGCTTTACGTCCGTCTGCCTTAAAAAGGCTTTGCTGTAATACAGCTTTACGTCCGTTTTGCCTTAATACCCTGCTGGAAGTAAAGAGATACAAAGAGATTAAAAAAAGGGGATAAAAAAAGATTAGAAAATATAATAGTTTGGAGATGCAAAATGGATACTTAAAAGAGATACAATTTTTTTATCTCTTTCTATAACTTTATATTTATATATCTTTTTATCCCTTCTAATCTCTTTATATACAGTTTTAGATATAGAAATATATAGGAAAAAAATATATAGAAAGAGATAAAAAATTGGGGATGCAAAGTGGTGAATTAAAGAAGATAGAACTTTTTAATCTCTTTCTATTCATACATTTCTGTCTTCCTCTATCCATTTTCACATCCTTTCTAATCCAAAGGAAAGTAAAAAAGGAGATACCCCTTATAGAAGAAATCGATTAATTTCAATTAAAAACTTTCTCTATTGTTGTTAATTGAGTTTCTTAATCGGCGTGTTGTTTTAATTCATTACGATTAACTATAAAAAATTTGCAAGTAAATCTTTAATACATTTTTAGAAAAGTTTCGATGCTTTGTGAGTTTAAAACTAATTTTGGTTGTCTATTACTGATAAACATTTATTGGTTAAATATATTTACAATAAACTATAAAAATATGGAAGTTATAAACTCAAACAAAAACGTACAATCGCACAGTGCATAACACACGCTTTCTGATCTACGGATCTACTGACCCGACGCCATGACACATAACAGCTGGGAAGATCGACGCATGCGCGTATAAGTTTATGAGTATGTATATAGAAAGGGATATACTATAGTAGATTAGAAGAGATAATCTTATTATATCTCCTCAAATCCCCATATTCTTAACTATCCCTATCTCTTCTAAATAAAGTAATAGGAGATAGAATATGGGATTGAAAGAAGATTAAAAGAATAACATTCGGAAAAGAAGAATGATAAAAAGAAATAAAAAAGGTTTATAGTTTTGCAGTCTCGCATTTCTATCTTTTTCTATCTCAATAATGGGAATAATGGTAATAAATAAGTGTTAATAAGATCCTACATAAAAAGCGATGGAAGGGTATAAATAGGATATCAATAGTTATTAAGAATAGGTTATAAATGTGGAGAAAGAAAAGTATCAAGAACTTCTGTCATAAAAAGAGATAGAAGTTTATAGACAGGTTATTAAAAGGTATTGAGAATAGGTTATTAATAGGTATAAAGAATAGTGTCTATAAGGTCTAACATTGAAAGAGATACAAGGAAATAGACAGGATTTTAAAAGTAATAGAGAAAAGGTGATTGAAAGGGATAACAAAAAGTTGTAATAAGATTGTATATAAAAAGAGATAGAAGGGTTTAAAATGGCTATTAAAAGTTATTCAAAAAAGATGATTAAAAGAAATAGCGAACAAGTTGATAAAGGTAGGAATAGAAAGGCATAAAGAAGTATAGGTAGGAGATTAAAAGTTATACATTATTCATATCTCTTTCTATATTAGCAATAGAAAGGGATTAAAAGAGAAAAGGTTTCTATCTATTTACTTCCAGCAGGGTAAGGCTTTGCTGTAATACAGCTTTACGTCCGTCTGCCTTAAAAAGGCTTTGCTGTAATACAGCTTTACGTCCGTCTGCCTTAAAAAGGCTCTGCTGTAATACAGCTTTACGTCCGTCTGCCTTAAAAAGGCTTTGCTGTAATACAGCTTTACACCCGTCTGCCTTAATAAGGCTTTGCTGTAATACAGCTTTACGTCCGTCTGCCTTAATAAGGCTTTGCTGTAATACAGCTTTACGCCCGTCTGCCTTAAAAAGGCTTTGCTGTAATACAGCTTTACGTCCGTCTGCCTTAAAAAGGCTTTGCTGTAATACAGCTTTACGTCCGTCTGCCTTAAAAAGGCTTTGCTGTAATACAGCTTTACGTCCGTTTGCCTTAATAAGGCTTTGCCGTAATACAGCTTTACGTCCGTCTGCCTTAATAAGGCTTTGCTGTAATACAGCTTTACGCCCGTCTGCCTTAAAAAGGCTTTGCTGTAATACAGCTTTACGTCCGTCTGCCTTAAAAAGGCTTTGCTGTAATACAGCTTTACGTCCGTCTGCCTTAAAAAGGCTTTGCTGTAATACAGCTTTACGCCCGTCTGCCTTAAAAAGGCTTTGCTGTAATACAGCTTTACGTCCGTCTGCCTTAAAAAGGCTTTGCTGTAATACAGCTTTACGTCCGTCTGCCTTAAAAAGGCTTTGCTGTAATACAGCTTTACGTCCGTTTGCCTTAATAAGGCTTTGCTGTAATACAGCTTTACGTCCGTTTGCCTTAATAAGGCTTTGCTGTAATACAGCTTTACGTCCGTTTGCCTTAATAAGGCTTTGCTGTAATACAGCTTAAGTTCGTCTGCCTTAACAAGGCTTTGCTGTAATACAGCTTAAGTTCGTCTGCCTTAACAAGGCTTTGGTACTATTGCATACCTGTAACACAGTTGAGCATGAAGTGCCAGTCTCGTCTCGGGCGCCTGCTTATATACCCGTGTCCCCACCACTTCGAGCGTCCCCACCAGTGCGCGCTTGTACTACTAGCGCCGTGGTGATGTACAAACTATTTCAAGCATATTTTCGGTAACTCGTACCACGAGTCGATAATGCAGAAAGTGAAATTACCTATAGTTGTGTCAAATTTCAAAATAAAGAATTTGTTGGTAAAGCAGTTTTGTTTTGTTTACGATAATCTGTGCAGAATGGAATATACAAACGTGTTGTATAATTAATTAAGATAAGTATTGTTTTTTAATGAATAAATAAATAAGTAAATAAATAGTTTAATTATTTTAATGCGAATTAATTTTTTTTTCAGGTTTAAATTATAGGTGCAAAATATGACAGTAAGAAGAAGAAGAAAATTAAATTGTGCATTGAGGTTAGTTTTAGTTTTACTTTTAATATTATAAATATATATAATAACATATAGTAAATAACAAATAATTAATTTATTAATTATAAATAACAATATTAAAAAAAAATTTATTGAAATTTATGTTTATCAATATAAATCTTGATAATCACACAAATTAATATTAAAGGTATATTGAAATTGTTTTTATTTTTTAGGTTAAAAATTCCAACCATACGTCAAGTCATAATAAATTTGACACATACCATAAGGGAACGAGCGACACCAGTTCGGAAAATTAATTAGGATAAATATTGTCTTGGAATTTTATTTTGAGGTTAGTTTTAATGTTTAATTATTGTTTATAGTAATAAATAGGTATATTTTTTTCTCTTATTTTTAACTCTATATGTAGGCTTCTCATGGAAACATTGTTTTATTGAAAATTTTTTTTTAAATTTAAAATTAACCTTAGAAGAATAGAAAATGTTGACAAAGAAATTACGAGTAAGAAAAAATTTTTTTTTACTCTAAGAAAACATACTTAATATAATTTTTAGTTTCTCTATTTTGATTAATTGTTATTTATTTTGTTTATAGGTTCAAGTATTTAACGATGGGAATTTGTAACTGACAAGAGTGCGCAATTAATCAATGTCGGAAGATTGAGAAATAAAGATGTCTTCAAATTTACGTTCTCACATTAATTTACATAGTGAATGAAAAATTAGTACTCCAATTACAGATTTATTGATAATTTTTATTTATTCTAATTTATTATTACATTTAGTAAATTATTTTAATTGTTTTCTAGGAAAAGAATTGGATAATAATTTTTGTCTCATTGAATCGTGGGGGAAAAGAAATGAGAAGTTGGATTCTTCTTTTGTTTCTTTTATTCGTAGAAAAATATGATTAAAAGTCAATTTTTTCAAACCGTGTGATAAGGATGTGGTGGAGAAAAGGATTTCTTTTATATACTTTGAAGAGTAAAAAGGCTTGCTGAAAGAGAAACGTGCGCAGTTAATATTAATTCTTCGTAATGGAAAACAAGCAATAAACATGCAATAAAATTAAAAATTCATTTTCATTTTGAATATTTTTTTATTTTTTTTTTCTTTATCTCTCTGGTGTTTTTAGTTCAAGTTACCTTCTCTTTTTTTTTTTTTGTCTTTCGAATGCATTTCGAATTTTTCATATTAAGTTAATTTTATTTTTCAATTACTTAAAGAACATTTTGTGCGTGATTATTTTTTGAGAATAAAAATTGTTTATGTTTCGTGTTTAGAAGAATATAAACATTTTGTTTATTATTCAATTATACAAATCACATATAAAGCTTCTTTTATTAATTTTTTTCTCGATTTTCTCATATATCAACGTTAAAAATCGCTCAAATCGGCTTCATTACTAGAATCCAGTGGTGGAATTGGCGGTGGTACATTTTCAAATTCCGGAGCAATCTACAATATAGAAATCTGATAGAAATGTATTAGAATACAATGAAAATGAAAAAAATTATTTAACAAATAATTACCTGAATAAAATTATTCAAATTCGTCTCGGAATTTAATTTGAAATCGTTTTTCGTGTCTTCGTTGTCTTCTTTTAAAGATGATGATGATGATGATAATCTCTCTGTTTCCTGTAATTGACTATTTTTCTCATGCATTTTCTTTTATCACTCGATTCTTCCTCACATTCATCGCTATTCAGTACTTTTAAAGTTATGTCCTGTTTTTAAAAAATTATAAATTTTATTAAAATTATTATTAATTCAATAATAATTAATAATAATATTAATAAATTAATTCTTTACTTTTTTCTTTCTAAACTTTTTTATAATTTTTCTTTTCAAATATTTTCAATTTTAAAATTAATGCATTGAAAATCATCGAATTGTTGCAAAGAATTTTATCAAAAAATTTGATAATTAAAAATTATTTCAAAGAATTTTATTATTCAGAAAAATAACTGAATTCTCGCAGTGAATTTTATTATTTAGAAAAATAACTAAATTTTCGCAGAGAATTTTATTAAAATTTAAAAAAAACTAATTGAATTCTTTTGAAGAATTTCTTTGAATTTTTTTTAAACTAATGAAGCTTTTTTAATAATTTTAATTGAAAATTTAAAATTAATTAAAATAGCAATTGGATTTTATGAAGAAGAATTTTATTAAAATTGTATTGAAAATAATTGGATTTCTGCAAAGAATTATACTATTTATAAAAATAATTGAAATGTTTCGAAGAATTTATTAAAATTTTAGAAAATAAATTAATTTTTTGTTAATATTTGAAAATTTAAATTCTTTCGAGGAATTCTATTAAAATTGTTTTGAAAAGAATTGAATTTCTGCAAAGAATTGTACTATTTATAAAAATATAATTGAAATGTTTCAAAGAATTTATTAAAATTTAAAGAAATGAATAAATTGTTATGAAGAATTTTATAGAAATATTTGAAAATAATGAAATTTTTTCGAGAAATTCAATTAAAGTTATTTCAAAAATTATTAAATTTCTTTTAAGAATTTTATTATTTTTTTGAAAAGAATTGAATTCTTTCAATTTTTTTGACGAATATATTTAAAAATTGCCTTGAAAATAATTTAATTTCTATATCGAATTTTTTAAAAATATTTTGAGAATAATTGAATTATTTTTAGAGAATTTTAAATTCTTGTTGAAATTGAATTTTATGGAAATTTTATATTTTCTGAAATTGTAATATTTTATCGTTTTTAATACAATATTAATAAAATTAATTTTATAAATGTATTCAATTTTTAAAAAGAATTTTATTATTATTTTAAAGAAAAATTCAATTATTTTCTAAAATTTTAATAAATCCTTTGAAACAAATTAATTATTTTTATAAATTGTAAAATCTTTGCAAAAATAATTAAATTTTTTCGAGAAATTCAATTAAAGTTGTTTCGAAAATAATTGAATATTCATCACAAGAATTTTATTATTTTTTCAAAATAATTGAATTCCTTCAATTTTTTTGACGAATATATTTATAAATTGCCTTGAAAGTGATTTAATTGTTATATAGAATTTTAATATTTATAAAATTAATTGAATTCTTGCCAAGAATTTTACTATTTATAAAAATAATTGAATTTTTTCTAAGAATTTATTAAAATTTCAGAAAAAAATTGAATTCTTTCGAAATGTGTTAAAATTTGTTTTAAAAATTGAATTCTTTCAAGGAATTCAATTAAAAATGTTTTGAAAATAATTGAATTTTTGTAAAGATTTTAATATTTAAAAAAATAATTGAATTGTTTAGAAAATGAAAATAATGGTAATTGAAAATTAATGGCAAATAAAAAAAATGGTAATTGAAAATAATGTCAATTAAAAAGTCAAATGAAAAAAGTTAAATAAAAATAATGTCAATTGAAAATAATGTCAATTAAAAATAGTGGCAAATGAAAATAATGTCAATTGAAAATAATGGCAATGAAAATATTAATTTTCTATACGTATTTTGAATATTTCTTACCCTCAACGTGTTAGCAATCGTTTCTTTTATAAAACTAGTTGAATAATTGTCTTCTATGAATTTTGACAGTAATGTGTGGTACGTATTATTCATGATCAATTTCACTTCTTTATTTTTATCACTTTTCTGAAAAGAAAAACGTAATTGTAAATTAATAGTGTTTATTTTTATTTTCTTAAAATAAAATGAGAAAACTTACAGAAGTGGATTTCATTTGATTTGTACTTGCAGCAATTTCTAAAGATTTGCAATTAGATTGAAGTTGTAAAATTTCCCTCTCTAGATTGGAATTTCTCTTTTGAGAATCATTCAAATTTTCCCTGGCAGCTTCATGAAGTGTATTTAAATTATCGAACTCTTGTTTCTTCGTTGCTAGATTCGTTTCTAAACTTAATATTTTCTCCTTTAGTTACAGATTCACTTGATCTAAACTCCTTTTTTCTTCTTTCAGTTTCGTTATTTCCTGGTTGGCATTATTTGATATTTCTGAAAATAATTTTACAATAGTATTATTAATTCTTAGGTATTATTAATTATTATTAAAATTATTATTATTATTATTATTATTATTATTATTATTATTATTATTATTATTAGCACTATCCAATATTTTCCTAAATACCTCTTATTGTCTTCAGTTCCTCTTCTTTGGTTAAAATATTCTCTTGCAATTGATTCAATTGACTTTTATTACTTTCCTCAAGTTTACCAGAAGTAATAATTGAATTATTTTTCGTTTCTGGTGAATTCAATGAGAGAATCATTTTCAACGTGTTCTCCATTGTTTTATCATTGCTCGGTGACGAAGCGTTTTGAAGTTCCAAGACGTGAAACTAAAATCAATGAAGTTGAGAATTGGTATTGATTTACTAATTAATAAAATGGTATTTTTGAAAATAAAATTACTTTATCCAATAATCGTTGAATATTGTCGGATATTTTTGACATTCCCATTCGAATCTCGGCATTTTGTGTTCTTGACTCAGTTAAAAATATATTTAAACTTGGATCTAATGTTCCAGGCATTGTTTGAGTGACGAATTGTTGTGCCATGGGAAAAGTTTGACCGTCAAACGTCATATATTGTGACTAGAAATTATTGAAATTAATTCATTTTTGATAAAAAAAAATTCAAATTTTAATTTAATTTTCTATTTAATTTAATTTAATTTAATTTAATATTTTAATTTAATTTAATTTAATATTTTAATTTTTTTTCAATTTTACCTGCACTTGAGTTGGTGACCATTGTGGAGTGTAAACGACTGGATACAATGACGATTGTACATTAGGAACCGATGAAGTCACTTTTGATTTAATAACTTTGTGAAGATTACCAGTTTCTGTAATTTCGTGACTAGATTGAAATTGCTTTTTCGATGGACTTGTCTCTGGCAATTCTCCCTAACAATAAATTTTTAATAAATTTTTTAGTTTAAAAATCACAATTAATATTTATTAATCATAATTACTGATATTTTTAATTTTAATTCACGTCTTTTGAAATTTAGTGTTTCTATTTTTTCTGTTTTGAGAAAATTCTTCTCATCTCACCTTTCTGTGTCGTATTGTTCGTTCTTTTTTTATCTCATCCTAAAAATTGACAAAAATGATTTATTTTTAAATTTAATTTACATTTAGAAATTTTGAAAAAAGTAATTTGAAAAAAAGCTGTGATTTTAATAATTAAATTTAATGAAAATGTATAAACCTCAGTGTCATCTGAATCGGTAGTCGTCGATATGGAAGTTTTTGGAAGAATAGATTGTCCCATTTTTGCCATTCTCGATATTATCGAAGCCTTACTTGACGAAATTTAACTTTCTGCTTCGGGAATTTTCATTTCCTTTGCCCTCTGAATATTTATTATTTCTATTTCGAGAACGATGTCTCTTTCCTTGGGAAATCCAGGACCGAGACTAATCTAAAAATTATAATGGAAAAAATGTAATTATGGGAAGACGGGGTTGCCATAAAAATTTAATTTTCATTTTCCCTGACCCTAAAGAATATTCTGATTCACTCTAAAAATTATTAGAATTGAATTACTGCGAAGAATTTTCAAAAAATTCATGCAAATTCTATTTTTTATAATTGAATTCTTGTGAAAGTTTCATTATTTTAGAAAATTTCATTAAAATAATTGATATACAAATTATTGAATTAAGAAAAATTTTTGAAAAGAATTGAAATTTTGCGAAGTATTTTATTAAAGTTTTTGAAAATAATTGAAATTTTGCAATTCCTGAAAATAATTGTATTTTTCTTTTTATTTATAAAGATAATTGGGAATGTTGACGAAAATCTTTATTTAGTTTTTTTTCTAAAATAATTGAATTTCTGCGAAGAATTTTTTTAATTTTGAAAATAATTGAATTCTTGAGTTGAATATTTTTATTTATGAAAATAATTGAAATTTACAATGAATTTTATAAAAATTCCTGAATATAATTGAATTTTGGTGAAGAATTTTTGCATTTTATAAAAATAATTAAAATGTTGACGAGAATTTTTTTTTGAAAATAATTTAATTTCTGTAAAGAATTTTAATATTCATTGAGATAGTTGAATTCTTTCGAAGAATTGTATATTAAAATTTTTAAAATTGAAACTAATTTCAAACAGAATTGAAATTAAAATTTGTCAAAAAAATATTTCATTAAAATGATTTATAAGTAATAATTTTATGGCAGTTTTTTTAAATAGAATTAAGTTATTTAAAATAAATTATTGTCAGAAATAGAAGAAATTTATTTTTTCATAAATTTAGAATTTTCTTATGAATTCTAAAAGTTGAATTTTTTTTGACTTTTCCCTGACCTGTGCCAATCCTTGAAGAGTAAAAAAAAATTATAAAAATTTAATAATTACCTGCTTACTCGGCGGTAATATTAGCATTCGTCTCAAATTTTTCATCGTTCCCAACAATATTCTTTCCCAATTATCATCGGTGGAAATTTCCACTGTCATTGACAATTCCGCGGTTGAATTATTTTTTAATGGTTGAATTATTTCTGTGGTAATAATGTATTTTAGGGAAATTTCATCCCCCTCTTTTGCCTTTTCTCCCTTTTCGTTCACTGCATTTAAATCCTGATAAATTAAAGAATTATTCGTCTTTTCACGACGTGAAAGATATCGTGAGACGCCAATTTCTCTTGCAAACTCGATGCATTCTTTACTGGTTTCAAAAAGTATTGACCAATTTTCCTTTCGATTATCATAATATGTAGAATAATTATTTGCCTGCACAATGTAGGAGAAATCGGGATTTATCGAAACAATGGATATGTGCTCTTGTTTACTTTGATAGAGTATTAATTGATACGATTTTGTGGAAACATTTCCCACGTAGAGCGAGGCCAAGTTTTCCTATCGATGTATAATTTCCGTCCTGTCTATTCATAATAAATATTGATGAATTATTTAAAAATATTAACGTTTCACTTGCAGTTTTTCAAAAATTAGGTAAAATAAATAAAAATAAATAATAATATTAATAAATTATAATAATTATAAATAAAATTTCTATCGTACAGTAAAAAATTATTATATACTTACAATTTATAAGCGTGTACAGCTTTTGCAATAACAACTTCGGTTTTCGATTCTTGAGTAACATTTTTTTGTTTTGTTGGAAAAATTTGCGGCTGAGTATTTACATTATTTGTGTTCATACCAAATATTGAAGCCAATCTGGAACTAAGTACAATAATTTTTACGTTTTGCTTGTTTAAAAGGTTTAAAACGGTTAAAAACGTTTGTAAACTTTAAAAAATAATCTTATAGGTTATGTCAATTCAAATTTGTTTATTATCTTTCAAATAATAAAGCAAAAATCTAATTAAAAGTATTTAAATACAATAGGTACGTTAAATGATTTATTAAAATTATTAATAAAAATTACCTTCCGGAAGGTAAAAATCCATCATCATCTTCTTCGCGAAATATTTTATCAAGATCCGGTAATTGATTTTTTCCACTCATATTTATAAAATTGTTATAAAATATTTATATGTATACGATTTACACAAATTTACAGTGGAAATTAAATGTGAGACGAAAACGAAATAAAGTAAATTGTGTTTATCTCGTTTGACAGCTAACCTAAAAACTAAAACTTAACTCATTCTCTTTGTGTATATAAACAGTTTTCTTATTTACCGACAAGAGAAATTTTCTACAATCATAATTTTTTTTAGGTTTTTTTATTTAAAAAGAATTAAGAAGAAATAAAAAGAAAATTGTGAAATTTTAACAGAAGCATAAAAGAGGTAAATTTTAACAACAACAAAAAATTTAAATATTCGTTTTCTATATATTTTTTGCAGAATATTTATATACATATTTCACCAAAAATTAGTGATTATTAACAAATTTTCATTCTGCTTATTTAATTATTTTATCTGTAAATTAAGAATTATTTATTTAGCTGGATCAAATGTATAATGCTTGACACCGGCTTGTGGCCATTGTTTCTCCATCTGAAATCAACCGGTCCATGAATTGAAATTTTGTTGCAGTGGTGATCAACTTACAACGCCATCCGGTTTTGGAATACTCGAAATAACTGGAATAACTCGTCTGGTTTATCCGCGATTACTTCTCTTTTTAATATCTGCAAAAAAAATAAAGGAAAATGATAAAAACCAAACAAAAATTTTTGTTACGCTCCGAAGAAATTGATCGATCCAAGAAGCAAGAAATTTGTGATTAAGTTTTTCATTTTTTGAGTAAAAATATACAGAAAGTGAATTTATTGATTATTATAGATAGATAAAAATAATAGAAATTAATTATTATTATTATTATAAAGTCAAAAAAGAAATTAAAAATTTTGTTATATTAACTCACAGGAGGTTCCTTTTCTTCTTCCTTCTTCTTCTTCTCTTCTTCTTCCTTTAATTTTCTCTTTAAAACTTCGTCTAGTTTCTTTCTATTTGCATCTTCTTCGTTTTTCTTCTTCTTCTTCTCTTCTTCTTTATTCTTCAACTTTCTTTTAATAAGATTCATTATACGTTGTTGGCGATGATGCAACGCAATCAAATTTTTCAATGGGTGGTCGGTTATCAGACGGAGGTTTACTTTCGGACATGTATTGTAAGTATTGGAGATTTAAATAAATCAAACTTGTATTGTAAGTATTGGAGATTTAAATAAATCAAAGTTTTTCTCGTTTTTCTCGGAGCAAATTGACCTTTAAAATTTCGTCTATACAATTTTCAAATGGGATTATCGCCGTATGTTGTTTTATAGGCTAAAAAGAAAAATACGTTTTTGAACAAAAGTGAACAAAAGTCTAGAAAAAAGGGATAAATATTTCAATTTCTTTAAAATTAAGCCAACGAAAAAGTGTGAAAAGATTTACCTTCGCTTTCAATGTATTTTATACTCGTTTCCACTGGTATTTCTACAGTTCTATCAAGATTAATAAAACCTCAACTTTTTTCTTGTTTCTTAAGTTTGTCTTCGTTAATCAATTGTTCCTGACTGGAAATCTCAGATTTTTCTTGAACCTATTCGGCAGTTTGTAAAAGAACCGGAGCACGAGATAAATTTCTCAGAGACATAACCTAGAAAACAACATAGAATTTCCGAACTTTTAATTATAAATACAATATTTAATGAATAAATGCAATATTGAGTTTTTCTAAATACTCACAGGTTGAATACATCCATTTCGATATAATTTACTTACAAGTTGAATATTTCTCATGAAAAATGAAATTTTTTCTGAATTCTCTGCAAGAAATCCACTTAACAACTGTGAAGTTCGTTGCAGGAGCAGATGTATATCGCGACAAACTGAAATTGTCCGCAGATTGAATTGTCCGCTAACTTTTGAAATTTGTAATTACGCCAACAATGTAAAAATTGTGTGATAGGAAGATATTTGTAGAATTTATCTTCAATATTACTATTTTTAAATAAATAATGCATATTAATAAATATTATATTAATAATAATATAATATTATTAATATAATATATATAATATATATAATAATATATATATATATATATATATATATATATATATATATATATATATATATATATATATATATATATATATATATATATATATATATATATATATATATATATATAATATAATTATATTATATTATATTAATATAATAATAATAATATATAATAATTATATATATATTATATATATATATATATATATATATATTATATAATATATATATATTATTAATATAATATTATTATATTAATATAATATATATTTTTATTTATTAATATTTTAATATTAATTCAAGTTCGCCCTCTCTTAAAATTAAATTGTACCTAACCTGGGACGTGACAAGATCATTTTTGTAGCGCAAGCGCAGTTGCGTTTGGTGAGGGTACCTGGCAGCAACGCAAAAATCATAACAATAATACTGTTTGTTAATTCAGAAAGGAAAGTTTAATTTTATAAAATAATTGTAAAAATCTTACAAATATTTTTCTACATTAATCCGTAATTTACCTGCAAAAGTATTATTTATTAAGTAAAATATTCGTTCATATTATTATTGAAAATTCACGTACGCCTTGTTTACATTCAAGATAGTCCAAATTTCATTGGACGTCTAAGAACAAAATTGCCTGCGTAATAATTATTTATTGTTTAAAAAATTCACGGAAATTGGAATAAAGCAACAGATACAAATATAAAGTTAAATTTTCTTTAAAAAATTATGTTTTTTTTAATTTATTAATTTATTTTTAAAAATTCCGATTATTTCCGGATTTCCGGTATGTGGCGCTGCTTCTATAAACCTATGGCGCTAAATTTTAAAAGTAGAATCTTTCGACAAGAAGCGTTTATTTAGAAAAACATTATTTTATAAATGATTTGATAGACTTTTTTGTAAAAAAATTTTAATAATATTTCTAAATAAGAACTAAGAAGGATAAGGGAAAGGATTATTATTTATAAACCAATTAATAAATAAGAATACTGAGAATGTTGACATTTCCTAACCTCACTTTGAGCGACAGCAGCGCTTTTTTCTTTTTTGTTGAGAATCCGTCGCCATGGGTCGTATGCACGCACCCGGGTAACTAATTATTTATTTTTTATTAAATTTAAGATATTTATTAACTTAAAAATTATTAGTTTTTAATATTTTAATAGTGCTAAATTGGATGTAAATTAGTTAATACGCTTTTTATCTTTATTTTCTAAACATTCAACGTTTACAAAATGGAAGCCATTTTTTTCGACACTTGCCATGTGTTTTTTCTAATTTTGTACCTTATTTTTATTAATTATAGAACATGTTTTTGAGTGTAGATGTTGATATTATAATTTAATTGTATCAAAAGCTGCATTTTCTCATATTTTAAATGTTGAGTAAACTTTGTTAGTGATTATACATTTTTTGGTTATGTGTGCTCGAAAAGTTGACGTTGAATGCACATGAGTAAATTGCTTTTTCTATTAAATATTGTAATTTTTTTCTATTAAATTAAATACTATTTGTATCTTTGTTATAATTGTTACATTAATTTATTTCTTTTTTCAGAAAGGGTATTTCCCAGTCAGCATTGCCATATAGGCGAAGTATAGCAACATGGTTAAAACTTACACCAGAAGATTGTAAAGATCTTATTTATAAACTGGCGAAAAAGGGCCATACACCTTCACAAATTGGTAATTATTGCAAAGTATTTTTAATACCTTTACTTGAGAGAATTTGCAAGCTACCAGCTGAGTTTCGACCAAAGTCTTAACTCTTCCTAAATGCTTGCTAGATTAAATTTAATGAAGTTTGAGGAGGAAATTGGTAAAAATATTTTCTCTTTAGGTTATCATTATACAAGCTCATAACTAGTTTTTAATTTATTATGGAAATGAAATAAAGAAACATACTAATTTATCGAAAAGATTAAAGTGAAATTTCACTGCTATAATTTTTAATAGTTTCTTTTTATTTGTTCTCAAGAAAATTGAATTGAATTTAATTAAAATATAATTTTTATTTCTGTTAAAGGAGTGGTTCTCCGAGATTCTTATGGGGTTGCACAGGCACGTTTCCGTACTGGAAATAAAATTCTCCGTATTTTGAAGTCCTTGGGACTTGCCCCCGAAATCCCTGAGGATCTTTATCATTTAATTAAGAAGGCGGTCGCTATTCGCAAACATTTGGAGAGGAATCGCAAAGATAAGGACAGTAAATTCCGTCTTATTCTTGTTGAATCCAGAATACACAGACTCGCTCGATATTACAAACAGAAGAGTGTTCTTCCTCCAAGTTGGAAGTATGAAAGCTCAACAGCAAGTGCTCTTGTAGCTTAAATTGTTACTCGACAAAATTTTCCAACATCTCTTAATAAATAAGGTTAATAAAATTATGTGAATTTTATTTATTACTATCCTTCCAAATTATTCAGTTCAATTAAAAATTCTAAATTGTTAATTATTTAAAAAATAAATTTTCTTATTATAACTAAAAAAGTAAGTGCTATTTAGTGCTTAATTCAAATTTTCAGACGACTATTGAATTTAAAATAGATAATAATTAGAAAATTTATTAATTCACTAGCAATTGATACGCGCGCGGAACGCAGTATTCCATTTATTATTATTTTGTAAATTAAAAAATTTTATATTTTCAAGAATAAATATCAATTTTTGAATGCTTACAGATTCAAAATTTAAAAAATTCACTTATTAAGTACATAATATTAAATATTCTTGTTTATTATTATTGAAAAATTTTAATACAATTTTTCGCAAGAATTTCATTATTCTCATAAATAATAAAATTCTTTAGATCAATTCAATTATTTTTAATACAATTTCTCGAAAGAATACAATTGTTTTTAAAAATATTAATTGAATTCGATTATTTTAAACAATTTTAATATAAATTCAATTATTTTCGACAATTTTCATGAAATTCTTTTTAAAAAATTATTATTTTCAAAACTTTTAATAAAATTCCTTCAAAAAATTCAATTATTTTCAAAAATTCAGATAAAATTCTTCGAAACAATTCAATTATTTTTACAGGGTGTCTACTAACCGGGAATTCCGGGAAAACCGGGAAATAACCGGGAATTTTATTTGACCGGGAAAAACCGGGAATTAGCCGGGAATTTTATACCGAACCGGGAATTTTTTCACAAAAATTAAAAAAGTTTTATTATTTTAATTTGTTTTTAAAAAATCAATTTTTATTTCAATTTTTATAGATATTTATACTGTTCTCTAAATTTAAGTTACTTAAAAATAATTAATTTGATGATAAAAAATCAGTTACCAATTCAAATATATTATGTAAATAAATTTTAAAAAAATTATGGAGTTAATAGAAATATTGTGAAATTCGACTGAAAATATGTAATTAAATTTGTTAAAGAAATTCATTAGAAACTTTTTAACAAATAGAATTTTCAAAGTATTTTAATTTAATAATTGATTAATAATTGAATATTATAAAGAGTAAAATTCTAATGTATTCATGTTTCTTACTGCGAAGATTAATAATTAAAATTTTTATTAGTTAATTTAAAAAAATATACATACTTAAAATTGTTTAATGAAATTGAACTTTCGCAAAATTTTTTTTAAATCTAAAAAATAAAATTGTTGTAATTTTTCAATTCTATTGTTTCAAGATAATTGAATTTTTCTAAACAAATCATTGAAATTTTTTTACTTTTTTTGAGAAATAATTGAATTTTTTTAAAGAATTTTATTTAAATTTTTCGAAAATAATCAAGGGAAGTTAGTGACCATAATTATAATTTTATTTTTAAAATTTTAAGTCCCTCTTACAGTTTTAAATCAATTTTTTGCTTCTAAAAATTATACTATTCTATTATTTTATTTTATTTTATTTTCATGTATCAACGGGCTTACAAAATATAAAACGCCCTTTCGTACAAAGTACTAATATAAGAAAAAGAAAAAAAAAAAAAAGAATATTAATTACAATGAATAATTAATTATTTGATTACGCTGCGTAATATTCAAATAATAAGTTGCGCAGGGCAGTGGTAAAACGTAGAGTTGAATTTTCGAAAAAATTTAGATCATGTGCACTTTCATTAGCCTCACGACATATACGTTCGAAAACATTATTATCACCATACTCTGTTCTATGATATTTAACTTTGAAAAGAAGAAAATTACGTGATGGTTTGTAAGGCACAGAGAAATTTATTTTACATAAAATATCCGGACAATTAATCATTCCATTTATAATTTTAAAAAGAAACATTAAATCCGAGTACAGAAATCTGGATGAAATTGTCGGGATCTTCAATTGCCTCCTTACGTCATCATATTCATGTGAAAAAAAATCATAGGTAATATCGAGTTGCTTAGCAGCGAAGCGCAAAAACCTATTTTGTATTCGCTCCAATCTCCAATTATTATTTAATAATTATAATTATTGAACTTCTCTTAAATTTTTATCATTTTAAATTTCTGAATGTTCAAATAAATGATATTTATTTATTTCTTGAGCAAATTAAATGTTTATTACATATTAAGTAAATAATTAATTATTGCTGCTTATTATTTTCAAAAATTTTAATAAAATTCTTCACAAAAATTAAATTATTTTCATAAATAATAGCATTCTTTAGAAGGATTCAATTATTTTTATAAATAGTAAAATTCTTTGCAGAAGTTCAATTATTATCAATGTAATTTTAATAAAATTGAAAAATCCAATTTTCAATTATAATTATAAAGAGACAAGATTATTTTTAAAAACTTGAAAAAATTCTTTGTTTAATTCAAGTATTTTACAAGTTTTTAATTAAAATTATTGAAAAAAACATTATTTTCAGAAAATTTAATGATTTATTTATGTTTAAAATCAAATTTAAATTTACATTTGATAAGAAAAAAAACCGGGAAAAAATTAGGATATAGCCGGGAAAAACCGGGAAATAACCGGGAATTTTGTTAAACGAAAATAGTAGACACCCTGTTTTTATGAATTGTAAACTCCTCCTCAAAAATTCAATTATTTTCATAAATATGTAAATTCTTCGCAAGATTAAAATATTTTCATAAATAATAAAAATGTTTAAAATAAAATTATTTTCAATACATTTTGAATAAAATTTTTCGAAAGAATACAATTATTTTTAAAAATATTATTTAAATTCAATTATTTTCAAGAATTTTAATAAAAATTCAATTATTTTCAACAATTCTGATAAAATTCTTCAAAACAATTCAATTATTTTTATGAATTGTAAAATTCTTGTCAAGAATTCAATTATTTTTGTAAATAATAACATTCTTTTGTGAAATTCA